>NW_010244300.1:48389-51109 GCF_000690775.1 Eurypyga helias
GATAGACCTGCCCTCTGTGACCCTCAAAATGCTCAAATGCCAGAAGAAGGTGGGAGGTGAGCTGCCTCCCTCTTTCAAGGGTCTCGAGGATACCCTCCTCAGGGGTTCCAACTCTGCAGACTCCACACAGACAGTGCCAAACCACAGGCTTGTGCTCGGCTCTGGCAAATGAACAGCTAACGTGTACAAATTAACTGCACTGCCTTCTGGCAACCCTGCATTGGATCTGACCCTATGGTGCAATGTCTGTCGAAATTTCAGCTAGATAAACCAATCCTCCCTAAAACACTCACAGCATAGTGCTACAAAGGTGACACCAATATAAGTATTAATCCTATCTGTACCAAAGGAGTATATAATATTCTCCAGAGAGGGGGAAAAGGCTACTTAAGGCCTTTTATTTATTGCTATATTTATAGCTCATATAAAGAGTACTTAAGTTGGCAGAACTTGTCAAAATCATCTACAAAACCACTAAGTTATAATAAAGACATGTCTATAGTGCCAACCAGTGTTAGGTGAAAGGGGGGTAAGAATATTAAGATCACAGTACGAAAATGGACAGTTGTGCACCAGCCAAAAGTCCTATACTGAATCTGTTCTTTTGCTGTTTGTCAGCTGTAGGGGATGGAACACTATCTCACCTTTAGGGCTGGATTGCAGTCTCTGTTGAACGTTGATTCTTACGATTTATGATGTTTGCAGCGATTGCATTGTTTAGTATGGATGACAAAAATATGGGAGAGAAAGGAGGAAATACAGGTAGTTTTGGGGTTATTTTTTTTACCTGATGAGGGAAACTCTTCAATAAATAATTGAAGAGCGTTAGCAGAGGAGGAAGATTGCCAAGATAAAAGTTGTTTTAATGAGACCTATACTGCTTTTAATACTGCTTGATGGCAAAACATTTTAAATAAAAAGGTATAATTTAGATGAGTGTTTGAACAGTGGCCCCATTGTTTGGCTGTATTATATTTTCAGGTGGGTGAATTAAATAATTGAAGAAATTCCTGGCTGCATTGGGCCTTTTAACATCTCTTAGTTTAAAGGGCAAGATTACTAAATTATTCAGCTTACTTCATAGATTTCGGCATTGGAGTAATGAGCAGAACAAGATCACCACATAGTTCTGTTAACGCATATCATGAAAGGAGAAATTAAAGCAACGTAGGAAATAGACGACTATGAGGAAAACTCTGACCGAGAGCAAAGGTTTAACTTCCCCATGAATGCCTTTTCAGTGCCAAGTATATATTTCTTTTCCTATTATTTTCACTATATTTTTAATCAAGAGTAGAAGACCACAAATTCCTTAGTTAAAACTAAGATAGTCAAAACATGACTATCTTAGGCATGTTTTAAATACCGACTCTTCACAAAACAATAAAATGCACCCTCCATGCCTACCTTCCCTGGTACCTTTTGGTGTCTATAGTTTTGCACACCTCCACTTTGTCTGACAAGGGACATCAGGGCTGTTTAGGAGTCACAAAATGAGTATCACCAGGGCTCTCCCTCCTTAAAGAGACATTTTCTGATGCATGTGCTAGAAGACACAGATAACACTGATGTCAGAACAATGGGCATGCCAGCACCACAGTTGTGACCAGTTTATCCAGCATCCTGGGAAGGAGGAAGGGTGCTCTTTTGTACTGAGAATTTGGAGATCTGGATTCTAGGCTACCTTTGGCTCAAATCTTCAAGGCTAAAGCCCGTGGTAGAGCATGATGTCCTGGTTGTATCAGGCTAGACTGCAGTGTTTGAGCACTATCTTCTGTGTTGAAGCTGACACAGATCTCTGTGGAAATTAATGCAGCCAGAGAGCTCTCTGAAAAAAATTTCTTAGGAAGTAAGTCTGACTGCCACTACATTTTTCATAAATATTTCTTAAGGCAAAAGACAAGTGTTGTTCCTAGCATCTTCTGCAGAGGAATATGTTAGGAACAGCTTCATGTTCATCTTTTTACAGAGTTAGGAATCAAAGCACTCTTTACCTGAGGACCTTTGGTTTGCTGATGTGCGGTTGTCCAATTTCAGCAGTTTTTTTTCTGGTAGTGCTGAACACCTCGTATCTGCTGATCCCTGCTGCCTGTTGGGAGGGGATAGTATAGCTGACTCACAGATGGAGAAAGGCCTCGAGCTCTGGTGCCTCATTTCTGGATGAATCAATTAGTTGGTGGAACAGAAAAAAACACATTGGTCTCTAGAGCCTTTGCCTATTATACTTCCACTAGGCAGCATAGCTTCTGAAGGAGCAACGGAGAAGAAGCAAACAGCTACATATATATGTGTGCTGCTTTAGGCTGGGATAATTTTCTTTGTAGTAGTTAGTATGAGGCTGTGTTTTGGATTTGGGCTGAAAACAGTGTTGATAACATAGGTTTTTTTACTATTGCTGAGCAGTGCTTACACACAGTCAAGGCTTTTGCTGCTCCTCAAACCACCCCACCAACAAGTAGGCTGGGGTTGCATAAGAAATTGGGAGGGGACACAAGCAGGACAGCTGACCCCAACAGACCAAAGGGATATCCCATAACATATGACATTGTGCTCAGCAATGAAAGTAGGGGGGAGGTTGATGAGGACCATTGCTTGGGTCATCAGTCAGTTGTTGGTGAGAAACTGTTTTCATTGACATCACTTGTTTTTCTTGAGTTTTATTTTTCTCTTCCTCCTCCCCTCACCCCCCACGCTGCTCATCCCCCCCTTATTATATTATT
>NW_010244301.1:0-42778 GCF_000690775.1 Eurypyga helias
ATGAAATAAATATAGTAGGAAAAACACCAGAAGCAAATACAAATAATAGACCACTACTTTCTATACAAAGAAAAGGAGTTCCAAAAGGAGTCCCGATGTCAATAATATTCTTATTCGTAATGTGAAACTAGCCCAATCAGCATGCTTTGTTTTTTCCTGCTCAGTTGCTGTATTTTTACAGATGGCAACCAGAGAGTGACAACTATTGTGTTTTAGAATAACTTCTGATGTTTTGATAATCTTTCTCTGTTTTCTTTTTCTCTGACTCTGAAAGTAAAGACTTTCAGGGAAGGGAGAACAAGGGACAATGGAGCATTATTTTAAAACATGACTCAGACAAAATGAGAATAATTTTGTCATCTCCAACTTCCCAACAGACCACAACTAAAGTGATGTAAATAGAACATTTTTCTAAGTATTCACTGTTAAGTTTCAAGGAGAAATATAAACAAGCATAATAAAACCAAACAAGAAACAATTTTGCAGAAATGGGAAATTGATGTCACCTGAAAAAATAAAACAATATTCAGGAACATGATTTTCTAATAGATCAGAATCCCTTGACAATAACCATCTTGGTTTTTTATTCATTATACAATGCACTTTAGAGACCCTATCTGAGATCCTGTCTCCCGGGAGTAAGGGCTACGTATATGCATAGTAACATTAGATCAAATTCTCAGTTGGAAGGTGACAGTTTATTCCTCTAAATGTACCTATTTAGAGAGGTAAGAGATGGACAACATCGTCTTTTTCTGTCACTCGTCAGCTGTATCCCAGACTAAAGTGAGAGAGAAAGAAGCCACTTACTGACAAGGTGAAAAAAGAATGGCAAGACCAGGTAAAAACATATATCCAGTGACTGCCCTGAAACTGAATGAAGACCTAATCTACATCAGGTAATTGTCTGAGATAGGTAACACTCTGTCAGTTCAGAGTAACAGAAGGGAATATGACTGTTATTAGTAAAACTATTGCTTATCCTTATGTCTGGCCTCGTGCAAAAGCTAGAATACAATCATTGAAACATAACACAGACAAAATGGGAGAAATGTAGTTGCCTTCTTCCATTTTCCCCACAGCGAAGTGTGGCTTTGTGAGTTTACACTGGGGACTAGGCCAAAGAAGACTGTGACACCTCTGAAAAATATCAGCTACAAGACAACCAGTTATTATCGCATCTGAACCTTGAAATATTTTATATCTCCTCTGGCCTCAGCTGTTTGTCACTTTGATAACATTCACAGAACCTTGTAGATAAGCAAAAAGTCTATAAGGTTCATCAGATGCTTCCTTATCCTATCTGAGTTTGTGTGAATTCCTTCCTGTTAATATCATACTACCTGGCAAAACTTTCCTTGCTAATCAGTGTTGTAGCTGTTAAGTAGTAGGAAATCAGCCCAGAAAAAAATGACATGTAATAAGTGACTTAGAATTACTTGCCACAGGCATCTGGGTTTTATTTTGCCTTGCCTTAGTTTGGAATTCATATGTTATGCAGGAAAACAGAATGTATTTTCTTTCCTCTTCTTGTGCTTTATGTTTCTTTGCATTGGTTACAGCAGTTTCTTGCTGATACTTTGTGAAATGAAAGGGAGTTCTAATACCATAACTTAGAGATTATGAAAGTTTAGAACATCAGTTCCAAAATATGGCACTTAATCACAGTTCATTGAAGGTGACTGATTTTTTTTTAGAAAAAAAATAATAAAAGACATTTCACTACTGAACTCTCAGTGATTTTTTTTTTTTTTTTTTTTAAATTTGAGTAAAATCAACTTCACTTGGTGATCCTGTTGTCTCCATTTTTGTTTGTCTTGCAGTTTCTGTGTTTTGGATTTTTTCCCTAAATATTCGTATTTCAACTTCAAGTTTGTAAATAGAAGCGTCATTACATTCTACTTTATTCTACATTCTACATTATTCAAGATGATGAGAAACACAATTTTAGTGCTTACACTGCCCTATGACTCCGTGTGTAACCTTTCCAAATCCTGCCCTTGGCTGCAATGCAAAAAAGTAAGTTGAGACCATTGTTTCCATGGTTAAAATTTTGCTGATAGTAAATGAGTCCGAGACTTGATTTTGCTGTGAGAGTTGTTTTGTTTCTACAGTTGTAACAGCAGTGGGAAGACTAAATAACTTATTTTTACTGTCAGTTACATTAAAAGATTGGATCTGTTGAGGATAATAACAAAAAAAAAAAAAGTGGTGTTTAGAAGATTTAGTAGTAACTGCATTTTAAGATATAATGAAGAATGCACCTTGAACATAAAGGTGCAGATGTTCCTATTTCAGGTATTTATTTCAGGTTTAAGGATTACCTGAATAACAGAGAAATCCTTACATTACAAAAAAATATTACACCAAATTTTCCATGCTTCTTAAAAGGTGAATGAGTTTAGAAGTGCAGCTGACAGAAGGAGGGGATCAATAATGAAGCTTAGATTATTCCAGAATTTGACATCCAGATTGATTCTGTTTTCTTTTCCTAAGAAACCCAGTCTATAGAAGCATACTGTCATTTCTTTACAATATTTTGTAAAGTTTTACACTGCACATCCACATTATTCTACTTTCAGAACTGGATGTGAACTCAATAGATAGTTACTGTGATCCTGTTTGGTTTTCTCCAAACAACTCTGACCTGCTGAAGTTGTCAAAGCAGAGCTTGTTCCTTTTTCTCCAAACCATAACCAAGTTAAGTTTGAAAAGTACCCTTGAAAAGTACTGGAAAATTGTCCATCCAGTTGAAAAATTTAGGCCACTAGCTTATGCTGTAGCTCTTACATATTTTATCTGGCTAATTCTACCATGCTTTTAAAAAGAAAATATTTGAAAACTATACTAATGTTCTTCTTATTGCTAACATTCTTGGACATCCAGAAAGTCAATGTGTAATGTTTGTGATTTTCTAAATTAAGATCTATACAAAATTTTTCCTTGTAAGTTCCAAGACCATAAAATGTACTGAAAGCATTCTAGGTAACAGACACATTACCTACCTTTCTTCCTGTGGCATATTAAAATACAAACCTGTTAAACTGGAAACTGCCTCCCAAATTCATAGCTAATCAACTGTCTATGATATGTCCAGCTGCCAACATTGGGGGTGAATTTTGCAAGCAGGTTTTTTTTTCTTTTTCTTGTGTTGTTGTTTATTGTATAGATGCCATCAGTGTAATTTAGTAAAAATGTTTTATAGACAGTGAGGGGAGGAAAATCGAATACTAAAATGCAAAGTGGAAATAGATGAACAAATTCTGTCAGAAAATTAAAACAAAAACCTTGTACTTTTCATTCCCATGTATCCTGCATCATGCATTTATTCCGTTCCCCTAAAGTATCTATCAAAACTTTAACAGAGAAAAAAAAAAAAAAACACCACACCCACCACTGACCCTGAATTTATTTTGAAATTAAAACCTAGATTTTAGTTTTAAATTTATCCAATTATTAAGAAAAGAGTAGGAAATTTTACAAGCTCAAAGGACTGATTTCTATCTTCTTTAGGCAGGTCAGTGATAATTCTACAGGTCTTAACTGTTAGGCACATAGTGTGAGACTAAAACCAAGTCCCTAATCTCCTAATGTTTCCTATGAGATTATGCATACAATTTTCTTCAGCCTTAGCCATTTTAATTTTTTTCCTCCCACTAGCTGAGTTATGTGTGAACTGAGTGTGACATCCACTTACTCCCCAGTCTATAATTTTAGAGGATTAGCTGCCCAGGAAAAATATCCAGAAGTTATGTCAATTGATTTTAGGCAATCAGAAGGAAGAAAATACTAACAATACCACACAGAATGAGATATTGGCAGATGTCATAATCAGAATATTTTCTCCAAGCTTTGGAAATCCTTTTTGAAGTTAATATGGACTGTAACTACTTATTCTCCATAACTCCTCTCTCACTGAAGTGCAACAGCTATTTCCTTAATGGTTGATACACAGCTGTCTAGTCAGGTCAAGCACTGTGTGCGTTTTGATGCATTTAATACGTGCACGTTCTTTTCCTCTTGAGAAAAATATTATCTGCTGCATGTAGTATTTTTATGCTGGTTTGCTTTGCACGTCTTATCAATACCACTAATTCATCCATTAATGCATTTTTTAATCTTGGTTATTCATTTAAATTGTATGTCTACACTTCTGGGATTCACTAAAACACCCATTTTCAAAAAAGGCCAAGAAACCTAAGTATGTGTTTCATTGGTACCACTGCATTGGTAATGCCTCAGTTAAGCCTAACCTAACAAGTACAGAATGGATATGATATTGTTCAGAAATACGTTTTCTGAAGGAAGTGTATTTTACCTTCTTTTATCAAATCAAGATAAAATTTTTTAAAAAATCGAGTGATTTTTTAATCACTCATGTATTGAAATAGTCTTCTAAATACAATGATGGGAGCAAGGAATTAAATATTTTTTAGGATGCAGCTTGACAAATTAATGAAAAACAGGCCATATAAGTTAAAAGGAGAAAGCCTGAAGACGCATCACATTTCAGATATTTCCACTGTGTTGTTATACTCCGAATAGCTCTTGACTGATCTGCAGTACATTAAGCTTGTTCTTCAAAGTTTTTATTGATTGCTTTCTGGAGAAATAAGGAATCCTCCTTTCCTTAATCTACAGTGAAGTTTCTAGTGGTTTTTTTTTTCATCTTATCTGATGTACTTGCTATTGACTACATATATGTACGTTATGGACAGGTGCTTCTAAAGTGGTTTGGTTCTTATTAGGCCTCTTGCATCCAGCCCACAAACTTAAAACTAATACCAGATTTGTAGAGTCAAAGGGGATTTTTTTCCCCCTTCTCATATTCTAGTCAACAGCCAGAGTTTTTTCCATCCTCTGGGCATAAAGAATAGCCCTCTTCGTAGATTATCTCAGTATGGAAATATTTGGGATTTCACCTTTTCCACTGCACTTGTGCCTTTTACAGGTTTTTTGTTATATATTGGGTATTTTCATCTTAGATGCTGATTCTAGAATTAAGTAGAGCATACTTCAGTTATTTTTACTGTTGTAAATATTATATAAAAAGCATACTATGACACATGCAGAATTAAACAAACACAATTTTTGAATCTATCTTCTTTCCTTTTTTCTTTTTTATTCCATATTTATGAGCAAAACGTATTCTGTGAAAATTAGTGATATGTTTGTAAACACAAAGGTTCATAGAGTGCTTAGAACCTACCAGTTAATATTCTTAGTTATTGTATAAAATTTTTCAATTTAATTTGAAATGGGACTGCAGAGTGAGTCATATGCTGAGATACGCAAGAAAATAATTTATTTCTCAGTAATGGTAGAATGCCAACATGCTAATATTCACCGAGGAAATCTTCAGCAGTTAGGTGTGTTTAAGTAGGTAAAAAGATCTTAATTCAGTGGCAGAAGATAAAACTGCAGTAATTCTTCTTACATTAGTTATTTACTTCCGATGGAAGAATTCTAAAGGATTTTTCAGACATAAAATAAATCCAGTGAATGAAGACTGGCAGAAAGATTTCCATCATATTCCTCTAGCAAAATCAGCATGTTCTCCATAAATCCTTCCATGTTTTCTGTCATCAGCAATGCCTTCAACACCTGAGATAAACAATACATGCCCAAAACTGAGAAAGTCTTGGGGTTTTTTTTCACCACTGGTGTTAATGAGAAACTTTCACATACATTTAGAATAGAATAGACTATTTAAGTTAGAAGGGACATATGAGGATCATCTAGCCCTGACTTAGTTAAGTATTGTCCAAATGCATCTTAAACATTGACAGGCTTGGGGCATTGACCACCTCTCTGGGAAGCCTGTTCCAGTGTTTGACCACCCTCTCAGTAAAGAAAGGCTTCTTAATGTTCACTCTAAATCTCCCCTGGTTTGAGGAGCTGTGAACCATTCCTACATGTGCTGTCACTGGATACCAGGGAGAAGAGATCAGCACCCCTGCTCCTCTGAGGACATTCCTTCCAGTCCTTTCACCAGGTTTGTTGTCCTCCTCCAGATGCATTCCAGGACTTTACATCTTTCTTAAATGGTGGGTCCCAGAACTGCACACAGTACTGAAGTTGAGGTCGTGCTAATGCTGAATACAGCAGGATAATCATGCCTTTTGACCAGCTGGTTATGCTGTGTGTGGTGCAACCCGGGATGCCATTTGCCCTCTTGCTGCCAGGGCACACTGCTGACTCCTATTGAGCCTGCTGCCACGCAGCATCACCATATCCCTTTCTGCAGCCACTCATCTCCCATTTTATACTTATGCCTTTCCTAGGTTCAGAATTCAGCATTTAGTCTTGTTAAATTTCATCCCATCACAACAGGTAAATGAAGCTTACTGTATTCACAGAAAAAAAATTAGAGCAAACATTATTTTAAAATGCAGACTGTATTTATAAGTTTCTTTTAACAAAATCAAGGTTAGTTATTTGTCTATATCTGGTTTTTTTTCCTCCAAAGTCCATCAGATTGCATAAACATTTCATATTTATATTTATGCATAGTTTATAGATATAAAGATATATTTGCATACAGAATAAATAAAACACTATATTATTTCTTTTCTGCAGGGCAATTTGTCCAGCCTTTAAATGGATGACTAAAAGGGGTGAAAGGATTGAGGATAACTAACTTGGTCCAGAAAAAAAATGTATGTAGGTCAAAAGTTAGGCAACAGGAAAGCATTTTACTCATTCCAATTATGCTATTGAGTCCAACAGTAAGCAAGAGAATTCAGGGACTGATATGAATCTAACAAAATAGCATTCAGTCTAACAAAGTCCAAAACTTCTGATCAGGTCCTTGGACAATAATACAAGCAATACAGTACAATCACAGATAAATTTTACATTATTCCATAATAATTATTTATTAGAAGTTCAAGCAGAAATAGTTTATAAAAATGAATCAAACATGAAGATACACAAAATACTGAATATATTTTAATGATGATATATCAACAATTTTTTTATTTAATCATGCATATTTAGAAAGGAAAGAATACTATAGAAGATTTCACAATATTCAATAACTCAAGAGAAAGTGTCTCTGATTTCAGCAGTAATTAAATGTGATCCTATTATTGTGATATAGATACAAAGAAAGAATTACTGGCAATGGCACTGCTCAGGAACAGTTCTGAGGAATTTGTGTATGTATGTACAAGTGTCTGCTATATACATGGACTGGATTTCTTGATCATGGTCAGAATTGTATGCGTACTTATATGCAAAAAAATGGAAACACAGTGTTCAAGGAATGTGTTTTCTTGGTTTGCACCTGCATACTTCAGGTATGCATGTAAGTGAACTAGTACTGTAATTCACCGAGGTGCTAACCTCTACTCTGTGGATGCTATTTCAGTTTAGTACAGCAACATTCTAGGACTTGTAAATATGTTAGGCATGATCCTTTTGACTTCCTCTTAGATGTGTCAGTTCAGGCTGAATCACAAATCGTACTCAACTATTCCTCAGTTATTCTAAGTGGCTTCCAAGTGATACCTCCAGTATTCCTGCAGAAAACACTTACTTTAAGATACAGACCATTCAAACACAAAGATTATGAAAGGTTACTCACCCCATAAGAAAAAAAAAAAAAGGATTATGTTAGGATGTGGGCAGATTTTGCAACATAATTTGCATTAAACAATAGTTCAGCATAATCCAGTTTTGAAGTGGCATAGAAAGGTATTTCTTGCACCTTGACAACAGGGGCTTTTTAAGTTCATTGTTTGTCCATTTTCACTAAAGAAATATCACCTGCAATAACAGGTAAAAAATTCAAGTGAAATTATGAATAGCTAATTCTGAACCAGCCACATGATTGCCTAACAGTACCTTCGCTGGGATTATCTCAACTATGATACTTGCAAACTACAGAAAGAAGTGTTTGAAAATTTACCCCTACCCATATTTTAATATAAAACTTGTATATTTTTGCTTCCATTCTTATATTCATACCTGTAAATTAAGAAATAATGAAAAAATAGAGCATTTTTTGTAAATTAAATAAGGCAGCAGGGGAAAGAGGAATCATAATCACAATCCAGTACACTTCCCTTTTAGAAACTTTATAATGTAAATATTTTATATCCCAAAATAAAATAGTTTTAAAAGACTTTATAGCAATCACCTTAATTTTATTTATACATCAAAGACAAAATTACCTTTCTGTTCCACAGATATTAAACATGGAGAGCTAGGCAACAGGAACTAAAGGAAAATATTTCTTTCCAAACTGTGAAAAAAGAAAGAGGTCTCCTTCTATTCTTTACTTATGTGTATCTTCTTAATGCCTATGTGTAACAACTAAGCAAAGGAGCTAATCCCTCTTACCTAACATCACTTCTGGTTAATAATCCAATCTGTTTCTTGACTGGATAGAAAGTTCACATGGGATTTACATTTTAAGTTCTGTTAGCTTTCTTCCCTTCATGTTGTTTAATAATCTTCAAATTCAAAGTCATATCTGGAATTAGTGCCCTTTGTGTTAAAAAAAAATCTCACTGCAATGAGTGTAGTATACCGATTGACTTATGGAAAGATGTCATGTATTTGCACACAGTACAGTGAGATCATTGTCCCAAAATACATGGCTCTTCAGGACAGACATACTAAACTGTGAAGCTCGAAAAGATACGGAATTAACATTAGAAAATCCTTTAGAAGCACTATAAATCTGTCTGAAATTAAACAATACCTTCATTTTGTCCAGTCTTTGTACTACTGCACAAGAACTGCCATACTAAATTGGACTGAAAGTTCATTTAAAGCTATATTGAGCCTATATTGAGGAAAAAAATATGGAAACGTCAGTGTCCTTCCTTTGTACTACTGCACATTAAAACCTGACCACTTTTTTCCCTGGTTTTCATAATTTTATATTCATCTCTACTCTGTGATAGTCATTTATTTTCTAAATTGGAGAACTCTTGTCTTTTTTGCCTCTTCTCATTCAAACCCCATTTGATACTTGTTTCTCTTCTGTGTACTGAGTCTAGCTCTACGATATCCTTCCTGATATAGAAGAATGAGAACTGCCTGGAGAAAAACTGCAAAAGAAATGCTGTATGGATTTATAGAGTGTTACATACCATGAGGGTTTTTGTTTCTTCCTTCACTATTATTTTTTGATCATTTATCTGATATTTTTCAAATTTAAGGACAACTACTCAAATCTTTCCTGAATTCCGATAGCTACTGTAGATCCTATGATTTCATACTACTTTGTTTTTAATTACTTTAGGCATTTCATCCCCTACCCAATCACTAGTACAATATACTGAATTATAGTTCCTACTTGCTTGAAAAACATCATGTCAATAAACTTGGTAACCACCTTATCTTTTCCCAGATCATTTCTGAATATATTCAATAGCATTAATTCCCATGGATCTCTCCATAATAGTAATTTTCTTCTTTGATCACTTATTAATGGCTACAGGAAGATTTTCCCCTTGTCCCATGGCATCCTGTTTTACAGCGGGACTTTCTCAACAGTATTTTGCAAAACCAAGTAGATATATCAATCATTTTCTTTGCCTACATCATTACCTTCTTTGTAGAGAATGAGACCGCATTTGTGGGGCACAACTACAGAACCTGTGTTGACTTCCTACTACATCGTGTTTACTCACTTTGTACTACAGTACAATAGATATCAGTCTAATATTGCCAAACAACATGGATGAATCAGACCGTCGAAGTCTCCTTGGAAAGTAAAATCATCAAATGAGTAGCTTTGATGTAGATGTCCAAATCTGGATAGAAGAATCTTACCTATGCTGTCCTTTGACCTGCTATATGCCCACTCTTTGCCTCACTATCTTAGGATAACATCTTTGTTCATGGCAGAATTAATTTTCCTGAGACTTGTCAGTCCTTGTGCAGAACCTAGTTGTGAGCCCTTTGCAGTCTAGGTGAAATAATTAGTGTTTTGAAACTACAATTGGCCCATATTTGTGTAATACATTATTCCATTACCTCTTTTGGATGCTTTTCATTTATAAAAGCAGATAGACTCAATAATGAAAATAGTTACTTGAAAATTACAAGTTTTGAGCAACTAAAGTAACATACTGGTTTACATGATTATGGGTCTGCAGTAGAAGGTAAGCCAAAAACTTTCTGTTGTCATAAGCATTTCCATACACTTTCTCAGGCATATTAGACACAAGTAATTCTTTTTACACATTAGAGGAAAATAATCTAAGGCACTTTCTGAAGTAAGAGATAAATTAGACTATTCAGATGGTCCAGAATTAGAGTAAGTATGGAAATATTTGTAACCCAGGGTCAACTGATTCATTGTTTTATCAGAGAGAACGAGGGGAGAGCATTTGTTAGGAGAAAAATTAAAATGTCCATATAGTTAACAAAATTGATAGTGAGATGGATTGTTATTAAAGTGATTCCTTTTAGCCCAATGACATCTTATAAGGTATTAAATAGTTTAGAACTCCTTCTGAGACCAGCCTGATATAAAATATTCAACATCCCTCCACTTCATGCCAAAAATATTCCACTAAAATTAGACTTAGACATCTTTAAAATAATTGGCAATATCAGCTTTGCACAGGAAAGTAAAAGGGCTGGGAGATTTAATAATACTTTCATTGATCTTTGCATATGAGAGTAATCCTCTTTGGAAATGAGGTTGTTAATGCAAAAATGAACCTTCCTTTTTTTCTGGGTGTGCACAGATTAACGATCAAATGCTTCTTCACAAAGTATTTCCTGTAAAAAAGAAACTGGTGCACTGAATATGAGACAGGTAAAAAGAAACTGATAACTGGTAAAAAAAAATCATATTTATCTGACTATTCAGAGGAATGTGCCTATACTCCATATAACTTTTTTATATATATTTTTCTTTTTTAATGCCACTTCTATGTTTCTACAGGAAAGTTAGTCCTCATAAAGTTGGAGATGAAGAAACAGCTGAAAACTTTAAATTCTGGATAAACAAACTACTGTGGTAAACCAACAAAAATTAAATAAAAACTCCATTTAAGATAAAGTGTCAGTGAATCTTTGATATGCTATTTATTCATTCATTTGATAAACATCTTGGCACTTCCTACAGGAATTCTTGAATCTGCCCGAGATTGACATTGACTTTTCCAAACAGCTAAGCAGACTCATGAGATTCTACATAGTGTTGAACAGATATCAGACTTTTAGTATTTATTCAAATAGTATCTCCAAACCTGTATAAAAAGGTATATAACTATTTTAAATGTTACATATTTGTAAGAAAATTTTATGAACAAACTCTTAATGTCTCTTGAATTGAGAAAGGACGGTACTTCATACAATCGCACAAAGATGATGGGCAGAAAAGCAAACACAGTCAAAAACCAGATTGGGCTATTGAAAAAGCATTGATTTCCATTACTTCAACATTTCCAGCAGTTACTATGTAATATTATCAGTGCTTACAAGATACCAAAAGAAAGTTCTCATGATTGGAACCGAGGCATAACAAGCACTATTTGCTCTGCTTTATAATTGGTCATTGCTGGTTGTTGCTAATACCATTAATAGCCTACAATGTACATACGATGTTTCTAGTCCAGGTGAAACCATTTTTCACATAGACGTGTACTGCATCTACCTTTAAATGCTTATTTGCAAGCCATATTAGCCAAACAGAGCAAGCATGCAAGAGAATGGATGGAAAGTTTTTGCAAGTCTAAGTATATATGAGTTTAAATGAATCTGAATTTCCATGCATATACTGTATGCCTAATGTTTTTGATCTCTTAGCAAAATCAACACAACATACCAAGGTATATATATTTTGTAGTGGGGTCTAAACTGTGTTTTAATCTTGGCCTCTAGAGAACTATAATTTACTACATGTAGTTCGGCCAATAGTATTCCAGTAGCCTGAATAAAAGACAAAGTGATTATTCTGGTGTGAAACTTCTGCCTAGTGAGGCGAGAGATTTGAGAGAATTAAAAATAAAACAAACAAACAGATTAAGAAACAAAAACTACAAATAGAGATGAAAAGACCAAAAAAATTCATTTCAGAAGAGGCAGACCTCAGACAAGATGTAGGGGTAATATCTAAATCTGATCAAAGAAATAAGAAACTTTGTATTGGGGAAGGCATGCAAGAAGAGAAAAGGGAACATTCCACAGAGGGGAAGGCCTTATACTGGCTATGGTCATAGTGACTTGGTATTTGCAGCTCATTACACTCAGAATATATATTTTTTGAACTTTAAACAAACAGTTTTAATAAAGTTTAAACAATTGTTGACATAACCAAATGAAAACACAAAATTTAATGAAAGAAGCAAAAGTTGAAAATAATTCAGCATTGTTCAGCAGTTCAACAATATCAGTAAAAATAAGGTAAAAAAAACTGAGAGATAAGACAAAAAACAAGTGAAAGAAAACCAACGCCTAACAGCATTAAAGAAAATAAGAAAACATATTTGGAAGGAATAAATTCAAACTGAAATTTGGCCTCATTAGAGAACTGGCAAATTGTACATCATAAAATTGAAAGTAGTAAAGCAAAAATCCCTCAATAGACTGCTTTGTACTTGGATGAAAATGTGAGGATGCATCCAAAGCTCAGAAAAAAATGAGATGATGGAAGCACCCTAGTTGATACTTAGGAAAGTGTCAAACATCTATCCTCCATTTGGATTAAGAAATTCAATCTGTTAAGTTGTGCCAGTATCACTCCAATATTTATTACTTTTTTTTTTTTAAATAAAGAATGAATAATGCCAATATTTAAAATATTTAGAATTATAGGAGTTAGTGCCAATTTAAACATAGAAAAAACACTAAAGTATTTAATTTTGAAATCCAGTGACAATCTGTAGACTTTTAAAAACTTTATTTCACAGAAGGCCGCTCTTCATAAACAAACTGATTTATAAACCAGAGGTTTTTTGTAACTTCTTGTTAGAAGTATTTTAATGTACTCTGATCAAGTATCTCAAGCTTCTTTTAAAACTTGCCATATGCAGACTTCAGAAGCACACATTCAATAGTTATAGACCCGGGTGCTGACATCTCAAAAATTTAGCTAATACAATTATGATAATGATGTTATTACACATGTACGGCATAGTTTCGATGTTTATCCAACTTTATTATTTATTTATTGGAGAACTGCACAACTATGTGTTGTTTATTGTTAAGGTATGTGGAAAATCTATAAAACATTTGGAGAAGATTGAAACTAATGATTGAAGGCCTAGGAAAATAAATTTTCACATGTCAAATTTTAAAAAATGAATCTATTCAGACTACTTGAGAGAAGATTTGAAGATGACATGATCTCTGTGAAAATTATGTCTAATAATAAGAAAACATTCAGCCTTGCTGACAAATACATAGAAAAATCTGGATATTGAAATGAGATTAAACAGTCTTGAAAAAAAGGTTTATTATCTTCTGAGTGAGAGTAATTGTCTTTGCAGCTTTAAGTTATTTGAGTATCTGTTAGTTATGACAGTTTAAGATCGTAAGATTATTTTTTTTTAGTATTTGCATATACACTGCAGCCCAGCAGTGGGATATTTATCTCCTGTTCACTATCAGGAATACCTTTGGCTTTAACATATCTACTTATTTTCTTATTTTTATATTTCTCTACATTGTATTTCTTTTGACATGCTATCTGCAGAGCATGAAATATGGTGAACTGATGTTTTTATGTAGATCAGGAAATCTTCCTTCCCATCTCTTAGACATCTTTCTTCCTTTTTTAATATAAGAATGAAATGGAAGTTTAGATCTGAAGGAGAGAGCAGTTTTGCTGCAGGCTATGTTGGAAGGCATTGTCTTCATGAGCAGCCTGGACATGATCAGTGAAGTTCACCACATGGAATAAACCATGCACATCTCATCTCATCACTTCCTTCTATTCTCTGGTGCCTTCTAAGTTTGCAACACTTCAGTCTCCCCTGTACTTCAAAACATAGCATTTTTGTCTTTTCAAATTCTTTGATTTACCCTAAATTACCATGGATAGTGCTGTTAGGTTATGTGATACACACAACTGGGGAGGGAACCCTGTGCAGTGAGTTTGACAGTTATGCATCCCTTGATCATACCAAACATCCCCTGTGAGCCCTGGAATGTATCGTAACTCAGGTAGGTTGGTACCAGCAATTACTGGCATTTTGAGAATTTCAGTAACTACCAACCCTTACTGTGATCAGGGTGGAAAAGTCAATCACCTCACGATTGCTTTCCTAAGCTTTCCTTAGGAACAGACTTCCCAAGTGAAGGTCTATGAGCTCTCCTGGACTGCAGCGGGCTGCAGCAGCATCTCACGCTGATTAGCACGCCACTCAGAGCTCACGAACTCTCAACTTTTTTCCACTGAAAACAAAATATGGAGAGAAAATTTATTATCTATGTCTCCTATTGTACCTTCAATGTGACACTTTTTTTTTTTTTTTTCCTTATCATACCTACATGCGCATTTCACTTCTCTTGTGGTGCAGAAAAAAGAAAGGACACATTCACTGTCTGATAATGTTTATCCAGTCTTGCATTTTATAAAAATGCTTTTAGGGATAAGGAGATTCTTTTGTTGACCTATTAGTAACACCTAGCATCCAAGTTTATTCCCAATCTTGATATTTCCTAAATCTCAGGATGGAAAGGGTTACAAGCACTGGCATTGTTCCTAAAGCTGAAATTTCAGCATATGAACTTGTTGGTGATCCTCAGAACAAATTTGCCTTTCTGTGGCCCGTCCTAATACTCACAACGGTCCATAAACACCAGGACAGTGGGCCAAGTTAATGGTCTGTTCCTGAAAAGAAAAATTCTTTGTGTAGGGAGTAGAAGGTATCTATAGCACAGACAATCTAGCTAGTCTCATTCCTGGAGAGAAACCTTTCCCAACAGAAAATGAGAGAACCCCTCATCAATCCCTTGGCTTGATGTAGAATAGGTGATTGTTATATATAGATTCAGTGTTTTACTGAATTAGGGCCTATGAGAGACATGACCCATGTTTTAAAAGATATGCCCTTGATGGAAATGAGACAAGTATTCATATTGCCTGCATAAGTTATCAGGTGTGGTACAGTTGGTGAGGGACTTTGCACTGCAGATGGGAATGATTCAGAAGATGATAGAAGTGTTAAATCCAAACCCTTGCTCCATCACTATCACAGATAGACATTGTTAAAGTTTACATATAAAGTTTACTTTCAGCAAATAAATATACTTGTGGGAGTAAAAGTTAGATGACAAGAAAATGCAAGCTTATCCAATGGTAATGGGATTTTTTTTGGTATTAAAACAATAAGTAAGCTGTTTATAGTATGCAGCTAATACAGCTCTTGAGATGCTGTGAAGATGATATTATCAGCTAACAAAACTGCTTTAGGTAACTCTAACCTCAGGAGTTAGTAGTTTGAGGGCATCAGGATGAAATTCTGCTTGGCTCACTAATACACGTAAAATCTCCACAATCTGTACTGTGCTGGACAAATCTGCAAGTTAAATACATAGGTAAAATACAGACATTTCTATGGCAACATTTATACCACACATAACAGTACTCTGAATAACTACCAAACCATCACTTACCTTCAGTTTATCAACTGGTCACTTACAATGACAGTTTATATGAAGGAAAACAATTACCCATATTACATGCCAAAAATATCTTCTAAGAAGGCATGCTATCAAAAATGGTAATAGAACTATACAGCTTCTCTTCTTTGACTAAAATCATAACAATCTTTATACAGAGGAGGAAAATATTGTTCTTTCTTAGGTCTTTTCTTGGCCAAGACATACAGTTGCCCTAGCAGAAGTACAAATCTGTATTTACAAAAATTCTTGCTTAAGTTAATTTCCTTTTTAAAACTTTTCTATGGCTTTCTTGCAATATTACTAAATTTTAGAAAGTTGAAGAGACCATTCTGAATCATGAAGGTGAAAAATAGGCCAAATACCTTGTTCAGTAACTTAGACATTTTAGTTTGCTTCAGGGCCCTCCAAAAAGTCAAGACATAAGTATGGCAAATTTTTCACCATAGTATGCTCTGCATGGGTTGAATCACAGTAGATTTTTCACTCTTTTGCTTGAAATTGGAAGCATGAGGTTTCTTAGATTTTTGTTTCATGTACAATTTAAAATTTCTACAGATTTTATTTTTTAATTTGCTATGTGCATATGAGTCTACCTTTGAAACAGGTAGTATTTTTGATTTTCTAGCAATAGACCTGCAACTTTCTCTCTAAATTCACACCTAGAGTGGGGCTTTGTCAAGTTTCTTATGAAGTAAAAGGTTCAGCACCATGAAGTGCCTCTTAGTGCCTCTTACTTCTGTATTATTACAGATAAACCAGCTTATATACTAGACTATATTAGCAAAGCTATCAGTTCTTACAGTAGAATGTCTCATAGCGTCTTTTGACAAGAAGTCTTTTCTGTGCTCATTTAGTTAGGAGTTCCAGTGCACAGATGTCCTTTTCTTTCTAGGAACAATGAGAAATCTCTAAAGTTTGACTGGCTCATATAATCAATCTCATTTTGAATTACTGAGAAGTGAAATCTAGGTATACAAGCAGACAATTAAGATAACAAGTAACATTCAACTACAGCATTCCAGGGACTGACATAAAATGTTTTCTTCTGAGGAGCAAATTGTATTCTATTTATGGAGATACTTAGAAATCTCTTAAGACTGAAGTTCACATAATCAAAGCTGCTACTTATTCAGGTCTAAGTGTATTTACCACTTACTTCTATTCAAAGTGCTTTAAAACATTAAGTAAAGAGCACAGAATATAGTCCCACAAAATAAAGACATGATTTGTTGATATTACAGAACTGTAAAAAATATTTGTGAGAGAAAGGATGGTCAGCTGATGGTCAGAAAGCTAACAAAGCCTTTAAAAATTTCCGTTTGGGTATTCTGCCCACACAAGCTCTGCACAAAGCTCTACGTAGTCCATATGAAAGAAATTCAAGAAACACATAGGTCCAGAGAGATTTTAAATATCCTCTAGTTTAGTTTTCTTGGTACTTAGGGAAGGGGATAAGAGGCAGCTAGAGAAGATTGTATTTGATTCTTCTTCTGACCTTGTAACCCCATGGGCATGATAACCAGTGACTGCATAACATAAAATTCAGAATGGCTACTTTCATGACGACAGCTCTTGAACTCAGGTGCCTAAAACATTTCTA
The DNA here is from genome assembly GCF_000690775.1 of Eurypyga helias. Lineage (NCBI taxonomy): Eukaryota > Metazoa > Chordata > Aves > Eurypygiformes > Eurypygidae > Eurypyga > Eurypyga helias. The sequence goes on from NW_010244301.1 coordinate 17,201, forward strand.
TATCTACCTATAAACATCTTATAAGAAGACACTGAGTAGCAGAATAAATTACCTTGCACAGATCTATGCCAGGCAGGTCTACAGGATTGCTGCTTGTAGTGAAGCTAGTTAATTAAAGCCAGCTCACATATATCCATAGTAGGTTATTTCTGAGCCTGCACAATGAAGTCCTTCCCTAGCTCTAAACTTTTATGTCTCCATGAACAGAACGGAGGTGCACCAATCCTCTAACCAGGAGGGATTAAAAGATGTTGTTGAATGTTAGCTAGTTGGTCTTGCAGTCAGCTTACCTTTCAGATAATAAGGTGTTGAAAATCATGGATGGACAAAACACTCTAAATATTTTACATGAGTAGAAAAATGCATAAACATAATAAATCAACCAATTAAGCAAACTACTGCAGTCATTATAGAATTAAGCCCTTGGTAATTCCATCAAATTTGTTCTAAATTAAATAAATGATTGAAATAAACAAGCAACAGCACTTAAAATTATAAAATGTATGGCTTGAGCTGGTGTTGGGTTCCAATACTCAGTGCAGCTTCTAGTTAAGAGCTATATTTATATTTTCTCATTAATATTTGTCTCGACATAGTCTTCATTATTATGTTCCAGTCTGCAGTAGCTGTTTTAGGCATTACTACACCAATTTCATTTTCTAGCAGAACACCTCTCCTAGAAAATTCCATGCTCCCTTCAGTGATATACCTCAGTATGATGTAGTACAGATTTTGGAATAAAAAAAGAGAAAAGATTTAGTAAATATGCCAAGAATCTACAAATCAGTGGTTATTTTATCTATGTACACTCAATGGATTTCATATATTGCCTTTTCAGTCTAGAAATTCAGATATCTCAAACATCAATTTTGCTCTTTCATTTTCTGTGACATACTGAAAATCCAACCCACCCCTCTATGTCCAGTAACAGGGGTTCAGCTCCAGGTGTTACATCCAGATTTAGAGCCTGGCAAAATCAGACGTAAGCATTCTCCTGCAGATCAGCGTCACCATTTTAAAAACACTTAGGGGCAGAGAAGACCTAGAACCCATCTTTGGTTTCTAGGATAACTACTCTACGTGCTAAATAGTATTAAAGGTCTGAGTTGTTATAAATGAGCTCTACCTGGTTTAGAACTTTTTAAGCATGTAACACCAGTAACAGTCACCATCACCATCTGTAACATGGACATTGATATCCCCTTTGCTTTATTCAATTGTTTGATTTCTGTGGTGGGGGATTAGCTAACCCTAAAAAGCTCAGACTACACAGTTTTCTACACAACATCTGCTTCCCTCCATATGTCCAGCTGGGATCTTACACACTTCATGGCTCTGAATTTCACCCTAGGTCCAGACACTTTAGACCCTTTATAGTGAAGAGAACCACAGGATGAGTTAGACTGTCGGGGAACTCCAGAAGATAGTCCAGTCTCCTGCTCAGAGCATGTCCAGTTAGAAAATATTCCTAAAGGCTTTATCCAGTTGAGTTTTGAATAACTCAAAGATATCCCAGAACCCCTCTCAGCACATGTTCTGGGATTTTTACAAACCTGATTTATGTTGTTCCTGCTGTTACCTCGTATATCTATTCTCTCTTGTCCTGTTACTGTGGACCTCTGAGAAGACTCATCTACACTATTTCCTTCCATTAGGTAGCTGAAGACAACTCTAAGATGTCCCCTGAGCCCTCTCTTCTTGAGACTGAGAAAACCAAGGTGTCTCAGCCTCTTCTAATACATCATGTGATCAGGGATCCTGCTGGCCCCCACTGGGCTTACTCCAATACATAAAAGTCTTTCTTCTATCAAGGCACCCAAAATGTCTCACAGATGCCAGATAAAGGCAATAATCTGCCTGGAACTGTCAGTCGCAATTTGCCTAGTACGGCCCAGGATGTGGTTAGTCCTCTTTGGTGCAGGGTCATGCTGTTAGCTGATGATCAGCTTCGATGTTTACCTGGTCTTTTTTGGCAAAGCTGTTTTCTATTCCGTCGCCCTTGGCTTGTATTGCTGAATGGGATTATTTTGTCATCGATATTGAGTTTTCATTTACCTTTGTTAATTTTCACAAAATTTTTGTCCACCTCTTTTTTTTCCCCCTTCTTCTTGAGGTCACTTTAAATAGCAATGAACCACTTCCCCCACCTTGTTATCAGCTGCGACCTGGCTGAAGATGCACACCTTTCTACCATCCAGGTTGTAATAAACAGCATTAGTTGTAATACTGATCCATGAGGTGGCTGCTGATTGGACATTGGACTGCTGATGGCAATAAGCTTTAAGCTTTAAGCCTGGCATCTTAGCCAATTTTGCACCCAGTTACCAGTCTGTATTTCACTGAGTTGGCTATCTGAATACTAGTGATGGCCTAGCTGAAGTAAAGGCCTTTCTGGCTCTGCGTTTATAAAAGCAGCATGCAGGGTCTGCGGAGCAAGAGCATGTTGGGACAATCACGACCCTGACAGTCCTTTATTAGAATTGGCCACATAATTCTGTCTATGTATTGTGTTCTTACCATATTCAGTGTGGAAAATAAATAGAAAATGCATTAAATGCTACTTACAATGATATAAGGAAATATATTTGATATCACTAAGTGCTCAAGAACATCCTGTTCACAGCTCTCCCAAATTACTATCTAAGGAAGAATATATTTGTGTGTACAAAGCAAAAATAGAAACCTTGTCATGCCACTTTTCTCCCAGCAATGATTCAAAGCTAGAACATGATACGAGCTGCCATTAGACATTTCATCAGTCAAAAACATTCTCAAAGGGGTTAATACAACAACTTTATGGCTATTCTGCATCACTATAGTAATGAAAACCAGATAGAACAGGCCCATGTTGTGATATTCATTACACTATGTTTTACTTAATATATATGTTTTTTTCCATTAAAAATGCTTAAGAGAGAGTTAAGTGGGTAGCTGACATCTTTTCTCTTTGATCACCCTGTATTTTATGTCTGTTAAATGAAAAACACAGTGGTAAATGCACAAATCCTCTTTATATTCCAATTAGGTACGTGGTCTGTTTTGTAAGTGGAAATGAGTGTTCATGCTTCACTTACTACAAAGTAATATGCCAATAGAAAATGAAAGAGGAAATAAATAATACAGAGAAAAGTCATAGAGTTTATGTTGATGAAAATATTGGTCCAGGTTAACACTATCTTTATGACTGACAGGTTAATAGAAGAAAACATTGTTAAATATTATTTCATTGCTCAATATGTATAACTGAGATGATTGTCAATGAAACTTTCCATTTTCATTTCTAATCAATCAGGTCCCCTCTTTGGACTATTGCAAACACTTCATTTTTATTTATGCAGCCTGGGTACCTGGAAATAGGTCAGTTAGGAATTAGTCTCACACAGCTTTAGTTTGTTTTGTTCTCCCAAAAAAAAAGACAAAAGGTTTGGACCTGTACCCAGAATAAATATCATACAAAATCCGTACATGGGTTATTTCAAACAAAGTGATTTTTCAGTGGTTACATTCATGGTTAGAGAACCTATATAAATAAAATTTACAGCTCAGCTCTGCATTGCTTCTCATTGAAAAATAAATTAATACTCTACAATAAAAGAACCTAGCAAGATTCATGACATGAATCACTCAAATAGACTGGCTCAAGTCAAGAAAGATTGCAGTGGCACCAAAAGGGTGGGTAAAGCCTGATATTTTATCCAAAATTGTGGGTTTGACAGCCTAAAAAAAGATGAACTTCTAGAAACAGCAACACAGGCCTCCACAACATCACACCAGAACAAATTAAGTCAGGACAGATAAATAGAATAACAACTCTGATAAATCTGATAAAGCACCCACAACCCCCAGGTTATAGTCAGACTGAAATTTGATTATGGTATATGTCAAGCAAGACTGCACAACATAATCTCTATGTAGAAGACAATTTAAAAGTTTGCATGAAACCAAGCTTAGAAAGAAATATAGGATCTTCAACTCTGAAAATCTCTTAAGGCTTTTCTTTTCCAATATAGAGAACAATAAATGAGCTAGGAAACTCAGCAGTTGAAACATTCGAATGCATTTGTTTATGTTCCAGACTGTCACTGAGAAAACAGGATTTAAAAAGCTTACCCAGCATCTAAGTGTGTGCAATTCAAGCAGTATCAGAAATTTTTCAGAAGACGTTCACAGATCATCAGAGCTGGTACACAAGATTGAGAAAAATTAGACACCTTGTAAAAGACAGCTAGAGCAAAGCATTAGACAAAAACTAATGGGAAAATCTTTTACAGCCTTCCAAGGGAACATAGAATAAGAATACAGTTCTGAAATGCAACTTTCTCAATGGACTGGAAACCATTTGCATTGATTCTGCAATAGGCTGAAAGCATCTAAAAGGTTTTAGTGTTTTGATGATTGTCAGAGAGTTTTATAGAAAATTCTTGTATCACGGTGACCAATGGTAGGTCTCTCAAATTCATCATTGCAAATAGCCCTAATTGATAAACACAGAACAATTGTTATAAACTAAGGAAAAGCAGAGTCCTGCGGTTGGGACACTAGTCCAAGTGCGGTAAGAATTCCTGTTCTGTTAGGTTTCCTTCTGTGACCTTACCAAATTCTCTCAGACCCAGATCCCCACAAGGATATAGGTACAACTTCAGCAGCAAAATATTAAATTCTCAAAAACTATGCTTATTTAATGGCCAAAGACAGAGGAATTTAACATTCATAAAAAAACACTAGAAACATTAAAATTCTTCCCTTTTTACCTCTGGAGACATTTGAGCTATTTTACCTGGTATTTTACCTCATTTTATTTCCTACTGGAATAAAAAATACGACGGGCAACAATACAAACCAAATAGGAGGCCTGTGAAGCGTTAGGAATCAGTGATTATGCAGATATATGTGAGACGTTAAACAAAGATTACTTCAGATGAAGTACTCTATATATGCAGTGAAACAACAATTTACTCGTGTTACCCATTCAGTAGGGTCATAGCATTAAATAGTGGTAAATTAATATATTTCTAGAAAAATAAATGAGGTATACATGCTGAATACTCGCCTCTGGAGGCAATTATAAGAAAATTCATATATGGCACAGAAGAACGGTCTGGTCTTAATGGACTTCATGACAACATGTTACCATAAATAACATCAACAGTTGAAGGCATTTCCAAAGAAACACCATAGTCAAGCAAGAAGCAAGACTCAATCATCCAGTTGGCTTCTGTTTCAGGACCTTGAATTCCATTATTTTATATTAAAAAAGTAATCTGCTGATTTTATGTACATATTTATAATAGCAAATTCTTACCTTACCTATTAATCAGTGTCAGTTTCTACTGAGGAAACCTATCAAATGTGTATCACGAATCATCCTGATCAGAAATTATTCTAATAACCCTCAGCTATTAAACAAGATGTAAAGTTATATATATAATATATATATGTATGCACATATATATAGATATGCATGGAATGTCAAGCAGATCAATGATAACTAATTTGTACAGTCTAGTAAATTATATCTATCTACCTCAGGCAATCAAAAATTTCTTTAATAATTGCACTGGAACCTGTTTTTTAAGCAATATTAGAACTGAGTTGCCAGCAAACATCTTAGATTAAAAGAAAAGGCATTTTAAAATTACATGGATGAAAATTAAATGGAAATTAAGACTATCGTTGTCTAATAGGCAATCAGAAACATGGGAAGATAGGAATTCCCAAGACTATTCAAGTAAGTTTGGTTCTGTATTTCCCAAGTCTTTTGGAGCACTGTTGAAGTGACATCATGGGACTGACCTTGTATGTGTTCATTAGCAAGTGTCCCAGTGCCTTCAACAGGAATTCTACATACCCTGTACCTAGGAAGATGAGTCTATGAGACATAATGTTTTTTGTCAGTTCTTAGATGTACAAACCAGAGAATTGATGCAAAAACTTTTTCATTTTGATGTTATCTGCTGCTGGGGACTTATCAATCCTAGTAACCCATGTTGGAAATCTGTATGTGTTGCAACCTATTTTGAGAATCCTGCACTGAAAATTTAACTTAAATATCATTTATTGATGATAAACTTGAGACCCAATAGTATAAGCCTCAGGTATTATGTTAAATACATTGCCCCATAAGGTACTTTGAATATTTTCTTTCATATTTAATGTGCTGTTAGCATCAATTCTGCAGACAGCAAATTAATAAAAAATCTTAAGGAAAATTGGGTGGGTTTAGGTAATTCTCCAGTGGATTTATTATCTTATAATAGTAGCATTCTGAGGCATTTTGATGACTCAAGGGATCATCAATAAAACACAGTTTCTCTTATATCTTGGTTTCCAAACCATTCCATGTTGTTAATGCCCGAAGTTAGCATATATTGACTACTTAAGGCCCATAAGAATTGAGCAATGATCTGATCTCATTCCTGAAAGAATATATCCTCTAAAAGGTGAGGAGATACTAGGAATTTAAGACTTAGTGTGAGCTGTAAATGAACCGTAGTTCTCTGACGACAAATCTGACTGACAAAATATAGTCAGATGCCAAGGCAATTGTTTATTTTCCAGGCTTTAGTACAGCTATATAGCAAATATAGTGCTACGGGATTTTATTACGAATGGATTCAATTCTGATAATGGATAGACTGGTGTTTATTAAGCTTTCTTATTTCTGTAACCTCCAGTTAGGTGTTAGAATGTTTATGGAAAAAAGGCAAATAAATATACATGTTGTAGAGACAGTAAAAGCTGTTCCCTGCTTTTAGAGGAACTGAAGTTTTTACAACATGCAGAACACTAAGGCACTTGTCTAACTGAGAAGTCAAGAGAATCAGTCACACACTTAGAAGTTAAGCTTGTAAGAAAACATTTCAGTGGATTACAGTGAAGAAAATAAGTAATATGCAAAGATTAAAAGAAAAAAAATTCAAAGCGCTTTATAGATGAAGGTATTTTTATTTTTATGATAATGACTAAGTGAGAATCTGTCAGCTACTGGTACTGCCCTGAGAGCTCTTATTAATAATGGACTCAGAATAATGCTTGCACAGCCTTTGATTATAGTTGTGTATGATTATTTGGAGGAAATTCTTCAGGCTTATAGACATGTTTCATTTTTAAACTCAAACTATCTAGCTGCATTTTGAGGGAACCGAGTAAGAAGTGAAAGAAAGAAATGCAGAAGGAAGCGTTTTCAAGGACATGAATACTAATAGAAGATAAATAATAATTTTCTTAATGAAAGAAGTATACAGAATTAAATTCTAGGTCAGATTAACCCATTAGACATTATGTCAGCAATGTCAGAGCAACCAAAAAGTATCTTATAATGAACTTAATGAAGGTTGGCTTTGCTTACATTTGTTTACATTTCTAGGACATTACTTCATAAGATGTTACAGCTCAGGGAAAGAAATTGCTTCAAAAGTAACATAGTAAATAACACTGGTAAGTGTAGCCTACTTCCTAATGTATGCCCCTAGTTTCTCTTGTCAGTCATAAATTGTCAGAAAGTAAATTTTACTTCATCTACTACACTAACAATGACTCGTCTCAATACTGATGTCCCATCTCAGTTGATTCAGAATACTTTTTGATGTGAGTTTTAATAAAAAATACCCTATCTTCTAAAATTTCAGCTGTAATTTATACAAACTGTCACCAAATCCTTAATTTTTCCATTAAACAAATTTCTGGCTTTATTCTGCTTTCTGATAATACACAGAAAAATCTAGACATATTGTGTAGATTTTCTGTGCTTTGCACCTTTGAATAAAAAAAAAGCTTGTCTTTCTAATAACTTAGGGTACAAAAATTGGCTTAAACACCTTCCTTGCTGGAAAAAAATCACCCCTTTTAAAATGCCAGCATGATTCTCCAAACTTGTAAATTCTAGTGAAAGGGACTGACAAACCTGATCTAAGAGAAAGACTTGCAGGCAGATACTTATGACATTAAAAACAAACAAACAAACAAACAAAAAAACAGAAAGAAAACAGAAATTATAGGTCACATGTTTATGAATCATCTGCAGCATGCTGTTTGCCTGTTTTAGTAAATTTAATTGTTAACTTTCAGGAAATGAGCATGCCTCACTAGGTGCTACATCTTGATCTAGTAGGCTAGCATTAACACCCCTTGGAGTAATGATGGAAGACATCTATGTCATGATAAATTTAAATACCAAATAAAATTTAAAATTCTGTTTTAGCATGGAAAGAAATTGACCTTTTATCTGTTGTGATTAGGTGGTTTGAGAGTGATGGCTAGCTGGAATTCTGCTACTGGATTCAAAGCAAAATCTAACAACTACATACGAATTCTGACTCCAACTTGAAGAGTTAGGAGATAATTGTTACTATTTGCATGCAGGAAAGTTATAAAAGATGGTGAAATGCAAACCTCTTTTTCCCATAGGGTTCATTTTTGAGGACTTTTGAGGACTTTTTCACATACTTCAGTATTTCGAAAATTGAATGTATTTTTATTCTGCTTAGCTTAGTGAAAGGGAAAATGGGGGGATAACAGAGGACATGAGAGACTGTTCTGAGATGAGCATTGTGCAAATGTCCCAGCATCAAATTTCTTCATTTGTTTTACATATGATAACCAAAAGAATTAAGGGGGGGGGGGGGGGAAGACACTCACAAAACTGCTGCTCAAAGATACATTTTGGAATTATTAATATAACATGAAAACCAGAGAAATAGAGAGCATAGAGAAATATTTTCTCAGAAATATATGTAATATAATTTTAAATGTATTTACTATGTCAACATAACACTTGCTCTAAGACTTCATCTCCAAGCTGTCACTTCAGAACAATTAAGTTTTGTCAAAAATAACACAACAGAAAGAATGGGCTAAATAAAATCTTTAAAAATAACTCTTGATTAGGAAAAGCACACCAGCAAGTGCTGAATAGTCATATTCAGAATGTTCATACTTCTCTACAGCTGTTTCTCTACAGCTATCTTACGTGTTTGAAAGATATTTATAGCCATAAAAAATTTAAACCATTATACGGTATGTTTTGTCTCAGTCTTGAGGTTCAAATCAAGATGGACAAACAAATATGCATTACCCAGTATACATGTGGACTATTTGTTGTGATTTTCTTATTTAGAAAGACATTTAAATGCGTGACTAACTGCACAAATAGAAATTATGGTTGAGAAAATGGTATGAAATCTACTCCCTGACTGTTGCCCTTAGTGAAAGTGTTGGTTTATGGTTTTACTTCATTTTTTGCCTGTCTAGAGAAGCCTAATACCTGGAAATACTTGATGATTACCATAATTTTTTCCCGTTACTAAAATGTACACGGTTTTAAGCTTTTTGCATGCTTGCACAGAGGTACATTTTTGCACTATATGGATGTTATAATCCTTCTGTGTTTTTATGTCCTCTCATCACAAAAGCAGCATCAATGTGAGGGAATACCTTTCTTCATATGCTGCTGACTGGGATATATATGCTCAGTAACTTTTGGCATGAAAGATATATGTTTTTTTTCAGGGAAATTCCATAAAAGCAGTTGTTTTAGTAGCAAGATGTTTTCAAAGTATGGTTTAAATGATATTATATTTTTTTTTAGACTGTAGGTAACATTCTTAGATTTACCATACAGCCAACCTGCCAGTGCTTTCTTCACTTCAGCAGAAAATGCAAGCAGACAATGCCCATTACTTTCTAAAAAGAAAATCACCCTTTGCTTCTCTCTGAACAGGATACTGCCTTACCTGATGAGAAGAGAAAGGTTAAGTGAAGAAATTGGTCCTACTTTAAGGGCTTAGAGATGGTCTGAATTCATAATTGGTAATACATCCTCATGCAGACAGGGCACATTCTCAACATCCTTCTTGATAACCTTCAGCCCCTGCTCAGTCCAGGGTAGACATGGAAATTTATTTTCATATTCTTGTCTTCAAACATAGTCACAACCATACATGTTCTTATGCTATATGCAGGTAGCCTTACTAGTCAGATTGACATATTTCTGTTATGCATCATCCTTCTGGTCATGAGTTCATCAATGTTCACCTGTTACAGGCAGGATAAGAAATTTAGTATAAATGATGTAACAATAGTTTTTTTCTTTTAAATTTAGTATAAAATACTGATTGATTACTGACAGATATCAGACTGCTGTCACACTTGTATACTGATTATATCTCCATGCCAAGCTGACATAAGGTTTGCATTTCTAAGAAGCCTTTTCTTTATATCAATTATTGACACCCTGTCTTATTTTAAACAAGTTTCAAGGCATCATTTTCACCTCTTACTGCTTTCTCTATTGTTCTTCTTCTTAATGTCACTCTATTTAGTTCTCCCTTTTTCCTCCCTTAATTCAGTGTTGTGTTACACTTTTATTAGTTTCTTGCTCCGAATAAATTTAAAAAACCTGTATCTGCGCATTTTTTCGTTTCTTACTATTGTTTATTTGGAATAATCTAGATGGTGACAGACAAACATTGACATTACCTAATGTCTGTGCAGAAGTATGCAAATCTAGTATGCTAATCTAAAATATGTGGAGTCAGGTATCTATATTATTTTCCTGAAAACACAGCATTAAAAGAAAGTGCTGCTTAGGCGGTTAGTCTTTACTCTCCCTGTCGTCAACAGCATGATACAGCTTATTTGCAATAATCTAGATGGTGACAGACAAACATTGACATTACCTAATGTCTGTGCAGAAGTATGCAAATCTAGTATGCTAATCTAAAATATGTGGAGTCAGGTATCTATATTATTTTCCTGAAAACACAGCATTAAAAGAAAGTGCTGCTTAGGCGGTTAGTCTTTACTCTCCCTGTCGTCAACAGCATGATACAGGAATCCCAGCATGAGTTGGATTTCTGTCATGGGGACTTTTGGTAGTGAGGGAAGGACCACAGAAACGATTTCTGTGAGAAGTTTCTAGAGAAGCTCCCCTGGCTCCAAGCCAGAGCCACCTCTGGCCATGGCAGAACCAGCCAGTGCCTCTGCATATTAACATACTTAAGAGGAGAAAACACCAATGAGAAGCAGCGGTGCAGGTGGAGAGAATTAGCATGGAGAGAGGAGTGGAGTGTGGGACATACAAGGCAGACCCACAGGTCAGTGCGGCAGGGTGGGGAGGAGGTGGCTGGAGCAGAGGTTCCCCTCAGCCCGTGGTGAGAGGGCAGGCTGTGCCCTGCAGCCGTGGAGGGTCGAGGCGGAGCAGGGACCCCCCTGCAGCATGGGGAGGGCCCCACGCCGGAGCAGGGGGATGTGCCCGAAGAAGCCCTTGACTTTTGGGAACCTGTGGTGGAGCAGGCTGCTTCTGAAGGACTGCACCCTGTGGGACGGACCCATGCCGAAGCAGTTAGAGAAGAAAGCTGCAGCCCCTGTGAAGGACTCGTGCCAGGGAAGTTCGTAGAGGACTGTCTCCTGTTCCACGCTGCCCGTGACTGCAACTGGTGAGTGATGCTTCACTGTCCTTGCCTCGAGCCACAAACTTTTCCTTGTATTTTCTCCTACACACCCCCACCGGTGGGAAGGCGGGGGAAGTGGTGAGAGTGAGTCAGCAGCCCTGTGTTCTTTTGTTCCCGGCTGGACCCAAACCAAGACCCCTTTTCCCTTTCTCTTCCTTTTCTTCTTCCCAGTCCTCTGCTTTTTCTTCCTCTCTTTCTGTCTCTTTTTCTTTCCCTCATTCTGCCTGTCTTTTCCCCTTCTTTCTTTCTCTCCTTTTTTCCTTCCTTCCTTTCTTTGTTCCATGTCTAGTTCATTCGTTTATGTTGTCACCACTATGCAAAGCTTACAGTGCTGCTCTATGAGTGGCAGAGCTAATCTACTCACTTTTTGCCTGGTGTGTCCTTTAACGCTGTGCTAACCTTCCGGTGGGCTGGTTGTGCATCTGATCTAATAAATGCGCCGTACCATTGATGTCTTTCCTTTGTTGTCCTCGTGCCCTGTTTGATATCATGGCTTCATGGGGAGAGAAGCTCTGCTTGAATCTTTGCATTTTTCTGCTGGTGATATTTTGTTAAATGTTTTTCAGTGATTTTTGGCATTGCTTTGATGATATTCTGAGTATCTCTGTGATATTACTGCTTTCATCAGAGAAGTTCAGTTTCTCTTTCCACCACCTTCTTTTTTTTACTTAAGCTCATCACAAGGTTCTGTTTCATGGTACACCTTTCTTCTTTTTTTTTATTCTTATTACTGCTGTTAAACCTATTGTCTAAATTGTTGAGGTTTTTGCCAGATGACCCATGTCCCTCACACAAAGTCTAAGGAGAGCTTTTTTTCTCGAGAATGCAACTCAGGAGCAGAAGAATGTATGAACAGGTTCTGAACACTTCTAAACAGATTAAATCCTGAGAAATACGATGATGTTAGGATGATGTTAGATAAAGACTGCGAAGTCAAGAAGCACCCCAGTCTGAGAAACTAATAGTGCTAAATGTATATGTCTAAGCAACAAAAACAAAACACTTCTTGGGGTTTGGAGGGTGGAGGTAGGGAGTGGAAGGGATTGGCCCTTGTGAAATGCTTTGTAAGGAAAAGAGAAGAGGAAATAAAAGTAATGTATATAAATCATAACTTAAAGGTATGTGGACAACAATGGAGGATGCTGAAATGTATGGTGACTCAAAACTGAAAATATATTTAAAGATTTGTTTCTGAATATTATTTATAATTATTTCACTTTTCCTTTGAAGATATATAATCATATTTTCAGCGTCATTCTTGGTGAATTATTTTTAAGACAAAACATCACTTACAGCTTTTGATTTAGAGGCTGTCGTATGACAAGCATTTGCAAGCACTTCACCTGCTTTATGTAAGGACTATACTTGCTCTTCAGAAACACAGTGATGAGATGAAATATGTTGCCACACTTTTGAAGAAGGCACTGATTTACATCTTTAGGGAATTTTTAACAGGTCAGATTAATACGCTATGATGAAACAAGAATCCACAGCTGCATGTAAAATGTTACGAGTCTGTTTTGTCCAGGACTATAATTAGTGGGTGATCCCTCCCTGTCCTTGTCTCAACCCAGGAGATAAGAGGGCATTTCCTGATATTTTTTCCTCCCCATCCCACAAGGGAGAGCAGTGAGTGAGGGTCAGTGTGATCTTTTGTTCCCAGCTGGTACTAAACCACAACACTGGCTACATAGCAGGTAGTAAGTTTTAGCTGCTATTACACTTCACAGAACCACTACCTTTTTTTCCTCATGGGTTGTACCAATACCCATGTCCTATTATTCCAATCTTTCAATTACAGGTGATCATCTCTCAAGCTATGAGAAAAATCCATTTTCCCCAGGTGCCAAAAAATATTAACTCCTATTTTTTTAAATTAAACAATCACAGCACCTGAATTTTTTAGCTTCCTTTTACTGCCTGTGTCATTACATCAAATTTCAATAGTCACATCTGTTTCACAGGCCTGGTGACGATCATATCCTCCTGTCTTGCCTTGTTATGCCCTTGACAGAACAAAATTAGACTAATAACTCTATGTGGCAGAGTGAAACCCTAAGCATTACAAATTTCACTGGCTGTTCCTGTATCTCAGGACTTGGAGAACAAAGCAGGAAGATTCACAGGTACATAGAGAAATACCAAAAATTTCCTTAATAGCCCGCATAAGTACTTATTTTCCAAAGTCGCTAGAGTTGGAAGAGTTGTTCAAAGCATTAGCTTACATACATTACTTAACTTCATTTTATGAACAAATTAATAATGCTTTTTTTTCTCTGTTTAGCAGAACAAAAATAAAACAATCAAATAGAAAGGCAAGTTTTTGATGCACCACTTCATGATGGTGTTGGCAACCACTGACTTAAAAGTGGTCTCTGTGCATGCTATGTTCTGAAGATAAGCACGATACAATCACATGCATCAGATGGAGATCAGCTGAGGTGGCTGAGTTTATTACAGAAATGAAAGAGAACACTATAGGACCACTGTAGGAACTGAAAAATCTTCCACCCCAAAATGCTTAGCAGTTCTTTCTGCTGATATGTTCTTTCAAGAATATATCCCTTTTGTATTCAGCCCCCTAGAAGACAACACAAAAACTGTCTGTGCTCTAGAAAGTTGAGGGTTAACTAAGACTACAGCAAGGGTACAAATTTTTCGAAGGAAGTAGGCCAAGAAGTCAACTAAATACTGATCTTTTATGATGTATATGAGCCAAAGTCATTCTTACAGTGCATGTGAATGAAAGAATATGCCAAAATGCTTATCTAAAATTTTATGCAATTTGTGGGTCAAAAAGGTGAGAACCATGCTAATTTTTATTGAAAAGTGATCCATACTAATACTTAGAAAACTTACTGGAAAAGAAGTATTGATGCAAATGCAACTCTTAACAGTGGCATTGTTAATAAGATTCGGGTGGAAAGACTTCCTCTAATTATGTGATTGGAGAGTTTCTTCTTTGACATCACCTTTTGGCTTTTTCTATTTATTTATTGATTGATTTAATTTTTTTTTTTCACTGATATTTTAAGCACTACATTGGGCTGCTTCTTGGAGATGTTTCAACATCAAGGCTGGATAGTTTTTGCTTTATGGGCAGGGAGGTAATTAGTGTTGGTTAGCTGAATCATGCTACAGCTTGTATTAATGTGCCACATCACTGCACAGCTATTTGGTTTTAGATTTCTAGACATAAGGTTACTGTGTAAATAATTGTTTGGTAAAGAGCTGTTATCACAAAGATACCATGCCTAAAGTCAGATATACCATTCCTTTCATCTTTACTGTCAGTGTTCACCATTTTCTTTATAAATACTATGCTTTTTTGATTTTGGCAGGAGAGTAAAGACATTTAATCTCTCTCACTATGTAAGACTACTAAGAGTTAAAAAGTTACACCACTGCAACAGAGAGAAACTGTAGATAATATAGCATGCTATTCTCCTTTTGGGTGTTTTTGTTTTTTTGTTCTTGTTTCAATGTTTGTTGAAGCTGATATTAAACAGGCCTTCCAGACATGAGTGCACTGCATAAATGCTTATTGCAAATATAAGCCCAAGATCGCAACAGGTTTCTGTTTCTTAATAGTTATTTATTTAAAACACTACAGAGAACGTTCTCAATCTTAAAAAGAAATCATAACTTCACATATCACATTTCAGAAATGAGATTTATTTTATTATGATACAACCACCCAGTAGGCACACAGTATGCTAGCTAGCAATCCAAAAAGAAACTGAATATTTATATATGCTTCATTAAGCAACTATCACTGCAAATGTAGAGTGATTTATTTTACCTTTTAAAGCAGAAAAGGAATTTCAGGGAGCACTGTTTACTTAAATGTACATAAGCATGTAATGTAAAATAGATGGTTCTAGCACTATGTAATATTATGTTTCTAAGTCATTAACACTTACTGATTGGCTAATCAGATTTGTTCAGGCTTTTAGCCCGGAGTTAATTATTAAGGCCACGGAAAATATCAAGCCTCAAAAACTTATTTTCACGTGATAGGTGTGACAAGTGTAATAATCAACCCTCTGGTTTCCTTTTCCTCTTTTTTTCCTTTTTGTTGAAACTATAAATTCTGTAGGTAGAAATAAAGTTGTAAGTCAAAAGACATTTTGAAACAAGAAAACAATCTACATCATCTCTCATATTTAATGCCTAATCATTTCTCAAGGGCTATTTGACAGACAGTAGTTTGAGTTGCCAAAACTGCTGTCATCTTCTTCACAGCAGAGTGTCAGTTTAAATTCTCCTTTCTGCTATTGTCCTGGATTTCAAATATTTGAACTTTTTAAATCAAAACCCATTTTTATGGTTGGTTAGAAAAGAGAATAAGTGAGTGTTAATTCCTTTCCTTTTTTTATTTCTACTCTTCATTAAAAACAATATCTGAAGACTTTGATGAAAAGTGATACCTATTTGTCATTAATTAGTAAATATTCAATTTTTATTACAAGGTGTCCTTTAAACTGACTAAAAAGACCCAAAACTGTTGTCTGCTGTAGCTGGAGGACAGACATTTTTAGAGCTATTAGAATCATAGAATCAAAGGATCATAGAATGGTTTGGGATGGAAGGGACCTTTCCATTTCCCCTGCCATGGGCAGGGACACCTTGCACTAGACCAGGTTGCACAAAGCTTCATCCAGCCTGGCCTTGAAGACTTCCAGGGATGGGGCATCCACAGCTTCTCTGGTTCCAGTGCCTCACCACACTCATAGTTAAGAATTACTTCCTAATAAGTAATCTGCATCTACTCTCTTAAAGCCATTACCCTGTGTCCTGTCACTACATTCTCTTGTAAAAATCCTGCTCCAGCTTTCTTGTAGGCCGCCTTTGGATATTGGAAGTCAGCTATAAGGTCTTCCTGAAGTCTTCTCTTCTCCAGACTGAACAACCACAACTCTCTCAGCCATAGGAGAGGTGCTCCAACTCTGTGATCATCTTCATGGCCATTTACTGGACTTGCTCCATCAGGTCCAAGTTCTTCTTATGTTGGGGGCCCCAGAGCTGGACACTGTACTCCAGATGAGGTCTCACCAGAGTGAAGTAGAGGGGGATGCTTCTTTAGATGCAGCCCAGGATATGGTTGGCTTTCTAGGCTGCAGATGCCCATTGCTGGCTCATGTTGAGGTTCTTGTTAACCAACACCCTCAAGTCCATCTCACAGCTGCTCTCTATCCATTCTCTGCCCAGACTGTACTTGTGCTTGGGAATGCCCCAGCCCGTGGTCAGAACCTTGCAGTTGGCCTTGTTGTACCTCATGAGGTTTGCACAGGCCCACCTCTCCAGCCTGTCAAGGCCCCTCTGGATGGCGTCCCTTCCCTCCAGTGTGTCAGCTGTACCACACAGCTTGGTGGTGTTGGAAAAATTTCTGAGGGTGCGCTCAACGCCGCTGTCCATGTTGCCGACAAAGATGTTGAACAGTACTGGTCCCAATACTGACCCCTGAGGAACACCACTTGTCACTGGTCTGGACTTGGATATTGAACTTTTGACTGCAACTCTGTGTGCAGCCATCCAGCCAATTTCTTATCCACTGAGTGGTCTACCTATAAAATTAATGTCTCTTCAATTTTGAGAGAAGGATGTTTTGTGGGACAGTGTCAAATGCTTTGCACAAGTCCAGGTACATGACACTGGTTACCCTTCCTTTATCCTCCAATGCTGTAACCCTACTGTAGAAGGCCAACATGTTTATCAGGTATGATCTGCCCTTGGTGAAGCCATGTTGGCTGTCACCAATCACGTCATTGTTTTCTATGTGCCTTAGGACAGTTTCCAAGAGGATTTGCTTCATGATCTTGACAGGCATAGAAGTGAGACTGACTGGCCTCTCGTTTCCAGTGTACTACTTATTTTCCTTTTTAAAAATGAGCGTTATGTTTCCCCTTTTCCAGTCAGTGACAACTTCACCAGGCTGCCATGACTTCTCAGATACGATGGATAGTGGCTTGGCAACCTTATCCGCCAGTTCCTTTATAACCCACAGATGTATCTCAGTCAGATTCCTTAGATGGTCTTGAACGTAATATTCTCCTACAATGTGTGGTTCTTCATTCTCCTGCCTTTGCCTTTTGTGACTTAGGTGGTGTGTCTTGAGCACTTGGCAGTGAAGACTGAGGTAAAAAGATTAAGTATTCACGAAGATTAATTTGTTTGAGTTTCTTTCTTAATTATTTTTTTGTATTTGCTCCTTGACAACCTGTTTCTAATTTTGCTGGCAACATTAACACATGTAGTTTTGATTGATGATCATGCTTTGGGAAGGCGTTTATAATTTATGTCGTGCCCCGTAAGTGAGTACCTAATTGCTAGCACAATATTTTTGTAATTTTAAGATATATCACTTTTAATAATTATACAAGTGTTAAGTACATGTAATATACTTAGATACCTCCCTAATTAAACTCTTATAAACGCTTTAAACCATGTGTTAATTCAATTCTACACTGAATATGGAAAAAGTTTGGATCCAGATTCGAACATGACTGCAGACAATGCTATGAGACAGAATGTTCTCTACACTTCAAGAAAGTGTGGGTGACTTCTGATAATGGCAAGGAGACAAACATTATCATTGCATCTGGAATGCCTTGACAGAGCTCTTCAGAGGTCAGGTCAGTCCAGCTTCTATGAAATGGTTGAATCTGAACTGAAGCCATCCATGGAGGGGGGGAAAAAATGCTGAGACAAGTATCCGGTCTTTTACAGAAGTAAAACAAGGTTCTGAACCAGCTGTGGAGCCCTCAACCTAAAAAGGATATAGACTTGTACCTAGTGGTACAAGTTTGTTCATTATGAGGCATCTATATCTGAAATAGATTTCTTGATTCTCATTCTATTTACAGCAAGTGGTAGGTGAAATGAAAATGTTTTAGGATTGTGTGACAGCATGAATAAAGGCCTAGAGGATCTCCAGAAATGTTTATTACAGAAAAAGAGTTGCTAGTGCAGGTTGTGTTTGTATTAGCAGTTTGAAATCAGTTAGTCCTGATCCAACAGGAGCAGATCAGTAGGTGAAAGTTGGTGATTCTGTGGTTCCTCATGTTTCTAGTGTATGTGGCTAATGGAGTTTACATCAGATAAAGCTGGATACTTGGACCAAATATCTCTTTACACATACAGTTTGAAGTCCTCTGATGGAAACTTATCCTGCAAACCTTTATTTCCTTGACTGCACACACTTCCTCATACCTGCTGACAAAAAACATGTCTTTTCATTTGTTTTATATGGATGACTAGCACATCAGTGTGTTTGTGTGTTCCCACCACCATCACCTTTATAAACCCTATAGAACTAAAACCTTGTTTATGTTGACGCTCTTGCTGCTGCTAATCAATATTTCAAAATGAGAGTGTATAGTGGCTGCTGCCCAACCCAACTGTCCTCTTCTAGTTTTGCCAGTGTCCAAAGAAAAGAGTCAGAGTGGACCCCTAGTTATTTAATGCCAGCTCAGTTATACTTCCTTTAGTTTGAAAAGCAAAACAGGAGTTGCTAGATCTGCCTTTCTAGTGATTTAATGGAGGTACTGGCCTAGTTGGTGCAGAAATGTTTGGTGGACAGTGAACAGTTGAGGTCCCCTGCCGTGAACTGGTCTTTCACATCCTCCCTTCCAAATTTCAGATCCTGAATTTCTCTTCAATAGGGGGGCTGCTCTCCTGGTGAATTTTGCAGCCCATGGCTCTTCCCACTCAGTGGTAAGCCAGCTCAGAGTGGGTAATTGTATCGTAGTCCAGGTGATAACCGAGGTCTCTGAGATGGCAGGGCAGCTGGAAGGGCAGTTCCAGGCTCATAAATGAGCTGAAAACTGAAAGATGATGAACGCAGCACTTGCCCCTTTTATAAAGCACAAGAACCACTTCTGGTTGTTGCAGGAGCTCAAGAGCTTTGTATTGGCATGTGGACAATGTCTATGTTAGGGTATCCAGTGGCCATGACCCAGTTCACAGCCTGATGTCCCCACTGAGAGGTGGAAAGCATTTGGATTGTTTTTTGTGGGGAGATTCCCGTTTAGCTTCTTCACAAGGGAATGTTTGCCATAGAGCAAAGCTGCTTTGTAAGCACGTTCTGCAAACCAAATGCAGAAAATGGAGATACCGGTGTGATTCTCTTCAAAAACCATACTATTGCCTCATTTTAACCAAATTGTTAATGTAGACACGTCTATAAAGGTAGAGTTTCAGAAATTATAGGTGAATCTTCATTTAGTTCGTTTAACTTTTTTCATTTTACAGTGAAAATGGAAGGTAATATGTTGAAAACTCATTGTCTCAAGATACAACTGAGGCCAAGATTAACCTCTGAATCTTAAGAAGATTCAGGGAAGGATTAGACACAAATGTGGATAATAACGTTCACAGTTATTTCACATAGAATAATTTTCTTTTTTTGAAAGGTTTTAAACCTTACAAATTCTATTAACTGATAGGGATTAGTAAGAAGAATCTTCTCTTGGTAGATTATTTCACTACTGGCCACTACAGAGTTTATTTTTGCATATTCTTTTCATCACTTTGCCACGGATGGCTGTCAGAGATAAAATACTGGGCTTGTCTGGTTACAGACAGTGTAGTACAAGAGTTGATATTCCAATGTGCACTTTACTATCTCAAGTATTCTGTCGATACTGAAGATTTTGATTACAAACTGAAACATTTTTTTTTATATATTTAGACATACAGAATAAAATGTGAACCTTGCTCTCAAAGTTCTGAAATAGTTTTTGTTATTCCTCCATCTCCTTCCCCGTTTCTCTAAACATCATATAAACTCCTTTGTGAACAGATTAAAAAAAGAATAAAAATGGCTGCAGTTTGTAATTTTGCAGGGATTACATTAGTAGGGCATAAAATTCTACCAAAGGCGATACTTAAGCTTTAAAAACACTTTTTTTTTTGTCTGATATCTCTTGATTTCAATTTGCAGTTTCCTAACCAGAGAATTCTAGATACTTTTGAGTTAGCACCCTGAAACTGTACTGCTAGTAGTTTTATTTTCACAAATTGATTTGATCTAAGTAAAAAAAAAATGGAAGTTTAAAGCTGTAGGTAAATAATCCCTCAGAACAATAAATTAATGTAGTTAAATATAGTTATGCCTGTCATTTTTTTTTTTAGAATAATAGATCAGACATATCCTAATCCATTCAGCAGTATACTACAAGTGTGCAATCTCTTGTGTATACCATTTTCAGCTTTTTCTTCCTGAATGAGAAAGCATAGCAGTATTAGAATGAAGTTTCATCATGATCTATGCAAGGTGTGAGGTATAAACAAATGACAGAAGGCAAGATCTTGCTACTCATTAAAAAAATGAAGTGGGAGAGGGAGAGAAACTTAGTCTGTCTTTTCTCCTTCTTTTGAGGGAATATGAAACAATCCACAGGCATCTTTTTTGGGGGTGGAAAAGAAATAAAATCAGCCAGTGCTGTATTTAAGGTAGTGAGAATTTTCCTTAGTTTTCATCAGGAAAAAAAATGTACTTTTAGGAATGTTGTGTTGCTGTGAGCCTCAAAAGACAGTCAACACTCATAATTCTGTTCATGAATATATAAGGGTGAATTCCTTACTTCAGGATACAGACTATCTTGAGAGTGGAAACCTTGTTTTGTGACAGTCAAGTGAAGTTTTGGAGTTTGGAGAATGGATAGAATTCCAAGGATTTATGGGCTTTTTCATGTAACTATATACTTTTCAGTGAATTTTGCTTTTTTGAGCACTCGGGGATAATACAATAAACAGGTATCCTGTGAGTTTTGTTACTGCACGTCTGTGTGGTAAGTAACTCTCCCTACTTACACTATATGTTGTATATACTGGAATTTACTGAAAACAAATATACATTATTGGAAAGGAGAATGCACAGATGACAAGAACACTGTTGTTTAATTTTCATTAACTTGGGAATGTGAGAAATTGGTTGGACGTTTTTTCTACTAATCTACACCAAAACGTCAAAAAGCAAAACCTTACTATGTGATGAAAAACACGAATATACAGTAAACCTACTCGCAACTGGCTACAAGTAAATTAGCCAATGATGCTAATTTCTGAGCCTAGATTGTGAATTTGCTTGGCAAGTATTTTAATTAAACAAAGGTGATGTCAAAGTTAGGCTGAAAGATTTAAAAAAAAAAAAAGGCTTATAAAATAGGGGGAGTGATCAGGTCGGTTTTTGGATTCTTTTACTAAACATAGGGAAATATGTACAGGTTTTATTATAACAAACCTATGTAGGTATCCACAGGTATGTCAGAAGACACACTTATCTTTAAACCTTAACATCAAACAAGATTTTTTGACTGGAACGTTAAGGAGGATCTCTAAGATCTCTTTAATTTTCAGGTTAGGTTAATAAATTGTGAACACTGAACTTGGAACTCAGCTGTTGATTAATCCTGGAGTGGAACTCCTTTATTCAGCTTTTAAAAAGTTGTTCATCTGGTCTAAGCTTTTTAATCAGTGGAAAGACGTGCCTCTCACAAGCTGATTATTTCCCTCCTAAAACAGTTAAAAGCAAATACTCTGTGGGTAACCTAGGTACTCTTCTAATCCTGAGGAACTTGCTTAGCATCACCAAAGAAACTACTGAAATAGCAAGGATTTAAACAGATTTCCCAATTTTTCAGTTTTAGGCTATCCGTATACATTTAATGGAAGGGTATTCTGTAAATGCTGCTAGATGTATCTCTATATACTTAGATACACAAACATCTTTCTAAAACTGGTCTTAATTTAGTAAAGATTTATCCTTTTTTATTCCCTCCAATTATTCTGAGTTTTCAGTGCTTCTGTTTCATCATACATACAAAAAAATTAAAAATTTTTAGGTTTTACTAGGGGTTTTGGGTTATTTTGTGTGTTGTTTGTTTAATTTTTTTTAAGCATACAAAGGGTTCATTTTCAGGCTGGTCTGGTGCAGGACTACCTACTATCTTAGCTTGATATATATGAATGCCCTTAAATGGATAGAAATAATAGTTAGGAAAAAAATATTAATTCAAACCTACATTTCTGAAAATTATACACCTTGAACTTCTAAGCTACATTCTCTTTCACCTATAAAAATCAATATTTTGGTAATAAATTCCATTTAGTAAACAAAAGAGCTCTGAATTAGGAACTAATACATAAATGTTAGCAGATCTTTACACAGGAATACTTATTCAATGTTTAAATATATATCAAAAATAAGCAAAACATATGTCAAAAAAGGAGTATTAAATGATGAGCTTTTCTGAAATTCTTTAGTACCTTGTTATCTGGTGTTTTGATTTCTGCTTTCAGTGCATTTTTGATACAGTACTTTGAAGATAGCTTTCTTTTTTTTTTTAGTTAAAGCAGAGGGATGATAAATCTTTTATTCTATTCTTATTGTTTATTTATGTACAAAACCAAAAAGGACATAAAATACGTGTCAATTCAGAAGTTCTCTTCTTTTGTTGACATAAGCAGTATTACCTAGTACTATATATATAAGTAAAAATATTTCTGCATATATTTTTATATATATATACATAAAAATCAAAGTTTCAGATTAAACTGAACTTGATGTTCTACACTCCTACATCCAGAACAGATAATCTTACATAACTTTGTATTGCAATGTTATACAGAATTTCTGCCTGCCAACTAGTAACAGCTGTATAGATTGACAATATATAGTCAGTAGTGCTAGCTTACAAAACAAAAAAAAATCTGAAAACACATTTCAAACAATCAGAAGTAAACTTTATTCATGTTTCGGCATGATTTAGAGCATTCCCTGAAGATTACATCCTGAAATAACCATAAACTTTATGTATATTACATATTTTTACTTTCTTCAGAGGCAAGGTAAGATATGTAGTTGTACACGTATCGGCATAAAGTATTCTGGATTTTTTTTTTTCTTTTGGTATGTGTTCAAAACGAGGAAGCACATTACCGAAGACTATCCTTTAGTTATAAACAAAAACATACTTTCTGAGAAACTCCTATAGTGATTGCACAAATCATTATCTTCACTTAATATATATTAACTCTTCTATACTGAAACATGAAAATTAGATACTTATTTTCCTTTCTGCCTTGCCTCTGGGGGAAAAAAAAATGGAAAACTTTTCAAAATGCATTTCAAAACATGGCTTTCATACATGAATGTAAGTCTGCATACATTTAATATACAGAACTCCTTGTTTTGCTCTTTGGTGTAAAGTTATGCCTTGCAGTTGCTAGGAAATAGAAGGCTCAAAATCAGAAGTCAAGAACTGCACAGGCTGTTTTGCAAACACATTATTCAGATCTTAGTTTCTGATTTGTCTGTCTTTGTTGACTGACAAGGACTTCTTTCAAATGTGGAATGTACTGGCTCTCATAATACATTACATTCGCTATAGGAAGCATAAAAATAAAAATGCATACATGTATTTTAATTATATAGTCAATACTTTTTAACATGTTGACCTGTTTTTCCTCTATTTAGTGGTCAAATGAAAGTGTCACATTGTTGGCATAGAGAATCATAGTAAGAGTAATTATTTTGTGCCAACTTGATGAGACTCCGTTATATGATACTGTTACCAAGGCAAGATAAGGTTTAACATAACGATCAAAATGCTATCGTGTTGGAGAACATCCAAGCAAACAAGAAAACACAAAGACTGTATTCCAGTTGAAATAAAAACATCTGTATTCAAATATGGCTCTGCCTTTCAGCATGAGTCTTCTTTACTTGCTGGATAAGAATCACGTAAATTAAAAATAGTTGCTAAGCTGGGAAACTGCTCATCATCCTGTGCAGTCTAGTTGCTGCATGATCTAAAACAATGATCTGAGAGGAAAGGAATGGTGGTTGTGTAGTCTGGAGAATTGGAGATGCAACGTGGACATGAAAACAGCAAATACAAAGATGACACATGGAAACCGCTGACCATGAACCCTTCTGAACAGGATAAGTAGTAGCAGCCAGACTTAACGCTGAGGAAGGTTTTGAATATAACAAAAAGTTTCTAAGACTGAGAATAGCTGAGTACTTTAATATACAGTCCCATGGAGCCCATAGCATTTCTTTCTCTCAGAAACTTCCAAGAGCAAATTAGGCAAGCATAAGCTCCACCTAGATGCCTTAATGATGCCTTGATAGAGTTCCATAAAACAAATTTTGAGTACTACATAGTTCTGTAATGTATCATACATTTCCTCTTGAGCTGTTTGTCCATAGGTGTGTGTCTATACCAAGTGAGTAGTTTTTAACCATCTGCAACTTTGAATTTACTTGTGAACAATTCTGGCAAAACCAGAAATGATTGACAAATGTAACACAGTGACACGTGTTATACTGTTCTGAATTTCAGTTACAATTGCTTTTATCAGATTTTGTTCCACTTACTTAGGCTCAGTAGACAATGGATTTCTGGAAAAAAGTTGCCCGTGATTTCTGAGTAAGCTGAGCTTCTGTAAGTAATAGAAGCAGTATTTGTTAAGCTTCACTGAGGTTCCATTCAAATTAAACATTTTTGGAACTGACCCTTTTCCCCTACAGAACTAAATTGTTCAAATAGATTAAAATCAGACTGGTAAAACCTCAAGGTCAAAATATGTATCTGGCATGTGTCTTTGGTTCATACAGTATTTCAGCCAATGTGTGATTGTCAGAAGAATAAAAAAAAAAAAACCACACACCAAGAAACCACCAACAAAACCCCACAGAATCTTCATGTTCACAAGTGTATTAAACTAAGTACCAGTTTCCATGTTAAAATTTTAAGTATGAAGTTCTTTTTTTGAAACAGTGCACTTTTGTTACTTGGCTGGATACAGCCAGGAAAGAGTTAACTCTTTACTGTGGCTGCTAGGAAGCTGTGTTCCTGGATGCAGAGAGCAGCACTGATAAGTTCTCAGCTGGTGCTGGGGAATGCCTGCACCAGATTCAAGGTCTTTCTCAGCTTCTGATCCTGCAGCTGCATTCCCAGATGTCACGGTCTCGCTACAGGCAGTGCTGGGACACACAGCTCAGGCACCTGACCCAAACTGACCAAGAAAGTATTTCATTCCATAGTACGTCATGCTTGGGGCAGAGGCGAGGAGGGGGTCCGGTCGCCATTACTCTCTCCCTTACTCTCTCTCGTTC
>NW_010244301.1:43065-44601 GCF_000690775.1 Eurypyga helias
CTTTTACTCTCACGACTCAGCACCTGGTTGTGCACTGGTTAGTGGGTGGTAAGCAACTGTATCGTAATTGTATTATGTTTTATTTTCTATTATTTTAATTACTTAGTAGTAGTATTTGTATATATTCATTTAAATTTAATTAGTAAATAGTTCTTATCTCAATTTTGAGTTTCCTTAATTCTTTTTTCCTCCTATTCTCCCCCTCTGCTGGAGGAGGGGAGGGGGGATTTGAGAGCGGCTTCATAGTATTTTGCTAGCCAGAATTAAACCACGCCAGTTACCCATAGCTATACTGACAGAAAATATGAATAATTCATAAAATTATTAAATTGTCCAGTGTTTAAAACTGTAGTATTTATGTTCAGGTATTAAAATGTTTTACTAAAAAAATTAACTGTAGGTCCAATAGTTCAAGAAATAATATGATTTCTCTAGCAAAACAAAAACTTACAAACTATTCAAATGTATCTTCATATACAGCTAGTACTAAACAGTCCAGAGCTAGACTATGATTTGTATTCCATATGAGGGATAACAAAAGGAAAATTGAAGCCTTAATAAGGAATTTCATTAAAAATCCAGTATGATTATGTTCAGTATTGCTCTAGAAATAGGAATGATCAAATACAGATTTCTGCTCAAACTGATGTCTAATTCAAATTGCAATAGCTTTAAATAGAATTCTCTAAGGATACATCTATAAAATATGCTGAAGATAGACACAAGGCAGACTGCAGCACACCTCACTGCAAAGTCATCCTGCTCAAATTACCTTGGACAAGTTCTGGAGCTCAGTGGAGATGAAAGCAGCCTCCAGCCTGCATTTCAGCTTGTCCACAACCACTGGGCCCAAGACCTTTAGTATATAATTTAATATTTCATAATAAACATTGAGGAATAATATGAGGCAGAGCAATTGCAACAGATTGGTTCTGCAGATACGATGAGAATTCTCAGGACTGAGAGGTGTCAGTGTGTAAACTGATTGAAAATGACACTATAAGTACACCAGATGTAGATGAGATGATAACCATCTGATAGGTTGTCTCAAGCAATAGAGACCTATTGACACACACTAAACCTAAGCCCACAAAAGTCATGGAAAAACAAATTGGGCAACTAGGGAAAGGTTAGAACCCACTGGCTATCATGAAATCTTGGCAACGTTTGTGCCAGGTCTTACCATGGAATTGAATAAAACAGTGATCAGATCATCCAAAGGCTACACAGTGTATTTCCATTGTAAATCTTGGTGTGTACTGTCTGTCGTCTCATAAAACGGTGCTAGTGGGAAACACAATGCTGTCATTGGCATCAGATCCCCACCACCATACCCCTCCCGGCCGGCCACAGCCATTGCCGCTGGCTCTGCGGCCCCTGAGGCGTGCCAGGCACAGGCCCCTTGGCAGGACAGAGCTCCCAGGGCCCCTCAACCTCCCCAGAAGGAGAAGCGGGGGGGGCACAGGATGGAGGCAAAAGGAAGCATTCGCTAATCAAGTATCTCCCAGACACTCACAGACACAGGACTCATGAAAA
>NW_010244301.1:44776-44978 GCF_000690775.1 Eurypyga helias
GAGGAGGGAAGCCCTCGCCGTCATCTTCTGCACGGTGCCCAGCTCTCGTGCGGGAAGCACCTGGTGGAAGGTCTTAAGGGGCACGATCCGCAGGTGGGGCATGAGCAGCATGTGGGGTAGGAGCAACGCGTGGGGTCCAAGCAGCAGGCAGCGTACAAGCAGTAGGCAGGGTATGAGGGTCTTGGATCTCAGATAGCATTTG
>NW_010244302.1:0-58255 GCF_000690775.1 Eurypyga helias
ATTAATTTTTATTAAATTATTAAATTGTATTTATCTCAATCCAAGAATTTCCTTGTCTTTTCCTCCTTTTCTCCTCCTCCACTGGAGGAGGGAACGGGAGGTGAGCACGTGGCTGTGTGGTACTTAATTGCTAGCTGAGATTAAACCATGACAGCTCCCTTTCTCCGTCTACTCTTCTACTTTTGTAGAAGGGGCAAACCTGAAGTTAAGCTCCAGACAGTACCTAGGGAATACTTTAACTTGGGATATTTGAACCCAAACACCACTGATTCCAGCTTCTCTAATTTAGCCAAAGCAGAACCTCAGCACTGAGCAATCTGCCATATATTCAGTAAAACTTCAGACTGGGCTCTGGCAAAGAATTGATTTCCTTCCTCCTCAATGGGCAGTAAGTTTCTTAAATTGGAGATAATGGAATGAGGCAATTTAAAGTAATTTTACTCCCTCCAAGTGTAAAATTTGCTTTCACATTTAAAGTAAATGAGAGCAGCTATGCAGCATGAGCTACAGAGCTAAGCACCAAGACAGGTGTCTCCTCCAGCGTGTTGGATCTTTCTCCAGTGACATCTAAATGACAGAAGAAAGATCAAGATTTTTAACAGCCTTCAAGACCTTTAATACTCTGAGCTTTTCTTTATCGAGGCTTTGTCACACAAAATCAAGCTATTATAACATGCTTAAATAGGAGGATGCGAGTGAAATAATACATCCCCTGCTTAAATGCCAGAAATAAAATAATTTTTATGCAGACATGGATTAAATATAGTAACAAAACTTTAAAGCAATCTATTTTCAGCACTCTGTGGGAGGCTGGAAGACATTAACAATTGTATATATTTGTTTGGAAACATTTACAACACAAAAGCAGGAACTAAGCTAGCACATATTTCTAATGTCAGCAATCAAATTCAATCGGAGCAGTACTTCAGTGTTTCAGATTAAAGTTTCACAGTACTTTGTGTAGGAAAATGAGGCATGGGAAATGACAGAGTGAGGGTGGGTCACTCATATAATAGAAAATGGAACAACATATTATTAAACATATAGTCAATTGAATTTCAAGAATAGTAACCTGAAAGGTGATCCTGTGTCAAACAAAACTATTTTTATCCATTGCAGTGGATCAGTTCTTAATGATCATGGGTGATATCTGCAAATCTGTAGATACTTCAGGTAAAGCTTTAAATTTGCATTTCAACATTTCTATAATTTACTTCAATGTTAAGGTAGTCTAAATATTTACAGCTTTCACTGACTTAGATGGAACTTCATGAGAACCATGTAGAAAACAGTGAAATTTCACACATTTGGCTACTGCCTCTCATATCTGACCAGTTAAACAAAACAATAACGAAGCATAAATCCAGCGGCTGCCCTGAGCTGCTCAGTTGCAAACCCACCATGTTACTGCTTCTCTGTTGCAGTTAAACTGAGCAACAGTAAAAAATACAATGTCTTAAAAGAGGAAAAAAACTCATTTGCTTTAAAGCTGTTTTGGGTTAAAATTCAATAGCAGAAAGACTCAAAAGAAAGCAATGAAAAAAGTATCATCACCTCTATACACTGTGCAGGAGTTTTGTAAACAAAATTTCTCTTCAGCGTGGTGGTGCATTTCTTCCCCTCTCAGCTCCTGGGCTGCTCTATGGCCTTAGAGATTCCAATCAAACCTCAGCCATTGTGCAGGGAGTTTGGTGGTTAAGCATCCCTTATCATATCAAAACACTCTTGCACAGATAAGGTGGGGAATGGTATTGGACATACTAGGGTTCAGTTGCCTGGTTACGGTGAGGGATGAGAGTGAAACAATTCATCCCCTGACAGCCCTGAGCCTTATTGTAACCTGGGTAGATTTGTACCAGCATTACTAAAATTCTGTGAATTCCAGTGCCCACTTACTGAAATCAATTATCTCATGACCCTATAAATAGCGGTTCCAAGGATGATCCCTTTAAGCTCTCCTAGATTGTGGTGGGCTGTGCTCAGCATCTCCTGCTGAGTGGGATGCCTCTTAGAGTTCACAAATTCTTCAGTTTGTGGAATCAGAGAACAGTGGACACAACCTAACCCGGGCTGAAAAACCTCCTTGAGGCTCAACTCTTCACCCACTGAGAGAGGCACTGACATCCCATGTGAATATTTTCACTGAACTCAAGGGGAAATTATAACACGTACCTTCATACAATATATGTATACCCCTCTCTGTTTCTGTACCTGTCTGTGTGTGTGCATGCAGCTTCATGTCAATAACTTTAAGTCTTTGATCAAGTTATGGTGCTGATTTATTGAGAATTAAGTCCTGCTAGGGAATTATATGATCTAATTGTGTGATATATCTGAAGAGTGTTAAGGAACTTTGCACTGTTGCTGCCCCACATTGTTACTATCTCAAAGTTTCACACCAAGCACAAACTCCACACATTGTGATCCTTTCCCTGATGGCTTAGGCATAAACCATTGACCATGTCTGGGACTAGGGGTGGATTCACTTGAACCCAGACTTCTGAGGAGTTTAGAAGGCAAAGGGGGTTCACTCTGAACTGTGTGACCAAATGGGAGGAATTTGCTTGCCCCTTTTCCCTAGTCCATATCACAACAATCCAATCCTGCTTTGATTTCCCTTGCTTTGTAAATAATTTCTAATTCACATATAAACCATTTTAATCTCTTGCTAATTTTATTTCACCTCTGTATGCTTTTCCATGTTGAATAAATAGTAGAGTGCACCTTGCCATTGAATTCTGTTAAGTCACGCTTCTCACAAATTCATATTAAAAATAATAGCTTTTCCCCTAATATTTGTGATGTTGATCTTTTACATGGCCTAAACCACTCAGCATAGCCTGTGTTTCATGATAGTGAAACAAGCGAAGTTTCTGTAGTACAACAAATAATAGGATAGTTTCAAGCTACTGATACTACTATATGAAGACAAAACTCTCTATATAAAGTACACAGAGCATGGTGGTCTGTGGTCCTTAATGTATATCTAGGTATGTTTTTGAATGTATGCAATAAAACCTATAGAGCAATAACTGCACATCTCTGGCTTTTGCTTCACATAGACTCAGAAAATTTTTCATAAATAAATAAACAAGAAAATGTTTATATTATGAAACAATAGAGATTTTCTTATCAGTCACAGTCTGGCAAGTACCTCTCAGTTTTCTCGATTCTTTTCTGAATATTTTTGTAGGTTCATTATATTCCCATCCTGATTTTAGCATTACTATTCAGGTATTGGTTTACCTGACTTTGACTGAAACATTCACAGTTGACCAGAATTAAACCTTTGTGAGTAATGCTTCACGTGGCACACAGTAAGCCTCTATTAAATACATTTCTAGGGGATGCATATATATTATAACACTATCATCACACTTCCGACCCCCTTTTTAAAGCACAAAATAATCCCATGTGTATGTTTTTAGAGATCATAAAAAACAATACAGAAGAAAAATATTCAGAAATATGCTGTACTGCTTCTGTCCAAGTAAGAAGCACAAACTTTTTGATGAATTAGGACTTTTGCATTGTTCTAAAAATCATTGTGTCCTGAGGCATTAAACAGTTAATAATCAAGCTTGAGATTCAGTGCTCTTTTTAGGCTGGTAGTTGCCTTTCTGAGGTGCCAAGATGAGCAGGATTTGGGATGGCCTCTGTTTTTCTTTGTGCTCTGATATTGGAACGGTGCTCGCCAACTTTGCTTCCTGAGCTGCCCCCCAGCCCTGCTGCCCCCCAGCCCTACCCAAGTGCTGCGGGGAGCCTGTGTGGGTCCCTGCAATGCCGGAGGGATGCCGTAAGAGGGAGACTTCACCGCATCAGACCTTGTAAATGAGGTACTTAAAATGTAAGTCTTGGAAGAGGTTTTATCCGGACCTTATCCACATTACAGCCAGATACACTACAGATATTCTAGGAAGATTTAAATGTAAAGAATTCTTTTCAAAGGAAATATTTTAAAAATTACATTTGGGTTCTTACGCAATCTGATTTATAACTGGTAATCTTGCACAGCCAAATTCACCTCTGGGAAATGAGGAACGCTGCTTGCAGAACAAAGCTTCTATCAGCCAGCACAGGTATCAGACTTGAGCACCGACTGCCACCCAGCTGTGTTTCTTTACTGACATTGCAACACATGGAAAATATCCCAGCTGGCCTCTGCGTATTTCCATGTCTCAAAGAGATTCCACATCTCCACAATGGAAAGAACTAAAAAGACCATGTCTTTCCATGATAGTTCATGGATTTACATGCCAGATTTCCCAACTCCTGAAACTCCCACTGCAAGTGGCAATGGTCTCCCACATTTCTGACCTGTTCCCAATCTCCCCGCTTTATCTCTTTGTTCTTGATATATCTGTTTAAAGTGGCTTTTCCAGATTTTTCAATTTGTCTAATGTACAATTTGAATATTTGATACTGCGTATTCTTTTTGGCAAATCCTTTGCAGAGCTGATGCAGACATTCTCTGCATCACACATGCTGAATCCTGCACAGTCTGAGATATGCTCAGAGAGCAAGTATGGCAACCTGTCAAACACAGAGCCACGTTTCCTTTCGTTCCTCACCCACCACTAGATCCATAAAGCAAGGTGTCATGAAATCCAACATGGGAAATTCAAACAGGTATCATGAAATTATTGCTCTCAAAGCAATCTTGCATGAACCAAACCATGTATTGATTCCATATTCAATATAGTACTCGCATTGTATCTCTAAGAAAAAATGTAGCATTCCTGATCAGAGGAGTTAAATTTTAGAATGCATTTGCTGTGGTCTTTCCTAAAGGCTGTCACACACTCACTTAAAACAGTTCATGATATGAAAGTTTTTAACTTTCGTTAAAAGCAACCTTTAGCACCTGCCTAGCATTTTTATCTGTCCATAAATTACAGTAAATCACCACAATGTTTACCTCACCAGCTAATTAAGTTAGGCTATGTCCAGAACAAAGTGCCACAATAAATGCCAAAGCAAAGGCTACACCCACTTATAAATAACACCGCCCCGAGTCTCTTATTTAGCAAGTTAAATATTTACTAGGTTATAACTGGCAAACAACACAAGTAGGTCACTTAGACGATAACTGATTTATCAGAGGAAAAGTATGTAGCAAGTATTTCTTAGCCCCACCATGGACCTTTCTAAAACAGCTTTTCCTGTCTGTCTTAACCACCCAACGGAAGGTCAAACTTCACCCGGATGGATATGTGCATGAATAAAGCACAATAACGCAGCATCAAAAGGATTTATTACCTCAGACTGTACTTCCTTCAGTCCTCTACCCTGCCGTCATTTGCAAAGTGGTTGTGATAAGTGTAACATCGAAATGCAGTCTGACACTTCTGTTTCTGAACATCAAAGACAAAAAAGGTAAGACAAATTTCTTAAAATCTATTTACGCTGCATACTGCTCTTAAGAAATGTGACTGTCAAAACCTGTCTTTCAATAGTATTTTTATTCTGCTCTTGCTCACTACAAAAAAATCCTAGTTTGCACATCTACAGTTATGGCATGGATCTGAATTATGAGTTCTTGTGCTTTCAGAGGTGGGAGGACAGGACAGATTCATATTAATCCATCATTTCTCCAATGCATTTGTGCCCATTCACAATAGATGACTACTTCAAAATTACAACTACACAAATCTTAAGATATCTGTGTAACTGTGGCTCTAGCTGTTCTTGGGAGACAAGAGGAAAACAGGGAGAGAGAGGATAGAAAGACAGGTGAAGAAGAAAGAAGGGAATACTGAAACATAGTTAAATTCAATCCAACTGTTCTAAACCTGCTTCTGTGACATTGGACAGTATTAGGGTGATTTTGAATACAGAAGAAACACTGTGGTCACTGTGCTGGTTTAGCCATCAGCAAAGCAGCCATGCAAAGAAATAATCACTTCTTACATAGATACACAGATTGTGTGGTTTGGCTTTAATTTAAACTACAGGTTTTCACTGTCAGAACTAGAACTATTTATCTTAATAACAGAGTCTAAATAGCCAGTTCTAGTTTAAACATTCTGCATGATCAGGAAAAGCAGAAAAAACCATCATGAGGAGAGCCATCACTGAGAAACAAGTATAACAAAGACAATTTTTGCCTTGATCTGTGCATCTTCTTTGGACATCAGAGCTATATCCAGCAATGGATTGCCTTAACATCACCCACATTGAGTTTTCTTCTGTCTTATGTGATGATTCCATTATCAGAAGTTGCATTCTCATGAAGCCTCAGGTTTAACCCAACTTCTCTATCCTTAAAATCCATAAATTGTAACTCCTGCTCAGCTTTTCTCACTCTCAGAATTTATTATTTTACCTTTCAAACACTCCAGCACCTTATGCTCTTGAAATTGGTGAAACCAGGCAATTTCAATCTTCTCTCTCACCTCTCTAAATTATATCCTCAGATTGCCCTTTTATTTTAATCTCTCTTCTTCCTATTTTCTCTGTTTTGCCTCTCCCATCCCTCGACCTGCCCCCACCTTGTCTGCAGAATTTGCCTGCACAGGTGGAGCCTCTTTTAAATGCAACAGCCTTTCATTTTGCATGATGGGGAAGTCTCCCCTGGCTGTTTACCTTTCTCTCACATTCTGCTTTAACAGCGATGCTATTTATTTCAGAATGAACTCAGAAAGGAAAGTTAACCACAGTCATTTTTGTCTGCTTTGTGGTAAATTACAACCCTGGATATGCATGGTTTTTTATTTGTTTTGGTAGAAATATTTGTCTGTTTTAGAGAAATAAGCAGATGAATTAGGAACTGTTTAGAAACTACCAAATTTATCCTATGCTTTTTTCTTTGTCACTCATTTAACTGTAGCTGTTACTGGTCATTATTTCATTTTAAAAAATACACATAACATAACATATAGGGTTTTTTCCTTAGTATGCTTAGTTACAAATTGATTTTTTTTCCCCATGAAGATTACCATGGGATACAATTCCTAGAATCGCAGTTCCACTATCAATGAACACACCACTCACATCACAACAAAAACTGAAATTATTACACAAATAGATCCAAGCACACTAGGTGAATGGACACAAAGATGAGAAAGAAAAATCAAAGCTGATAAACGTGGTGTGAATTACTAGAGCATTTTGTTGAACTTTGAATTAGCTGTAGGTATGTTTACATGGCAATATGTGGTCAAGAAATGCACATCACCATTATCTTAGGTAAGTGTAGATGTAACTGTGTACACAGCTGTAGCCAAAAATGCAAATAAGATATATAAAGGCTGAAACTGTGAACAACAGAATGTTAAAGTGTGTTATAGAAATAAATAGCACAAATATGTCTAGAATATTATACATACTTTGATCTCTACATGTATGGAAAGTATTTTGGAGAATTAGGCTTGGGGAAGGGTAAAAAAACAAACAAACAACCAAAAACCTTATTCCCTGAAAAACAGAGAATAATAAAATCACTAACATTAGAAACAATGCAGAAAACAGCAGACAAAGTAAGGAAGATTAAAAACTCCTAATCAGTGTGCATTGTTTTTGGAAAACAAGGAGGCATTTCATAAAATGTAGAAAATCAAAATAATACTTTTACACTCACTGTGTAATTAAACTGTGGAACCTGTTGCTACAGGAGACTGTTGAAACCTGTGATTCAATATTAAGAAAGATATTAAGCAGTTATTTCCAGAATATTCAAGTGCAATCAGGATATCGACATTGTAGAAAAACTATTTAATGTTTCCAAAATCAGGACATCCTTTAATTGCTACAGATCAGGTAAGGCCTATAAGGGAAGAGCAGATTATTCCTTATCTGCCTACTGTGAGGCTGGTAGGCCTTTGTCAGAAGTAACAGTACTGTGCAGCATTGCCAAAGGGATAATAGACAAAGATCCAGCTTGGTTCCCTGCCAGGGTGGCATTTGGGTTTTCCTAGATTTGACAGTAGTCAACAGTCCAATAGAGATAACACTCCTGAATGTTCATATTAGGGGGGATAAAGAATGTACATTAACATGAAAATGTAACATAAATGATTCTGTTTGTGTTAAAATGTTGATTTAATGTATTTTCAAAGTCTGCGGACTTTCATTTGCCCACACATTAGATTTTTTTTGTAACATTCATTATTGTTGGGGTCTTTTTTTATACAAAGACTCAAGAACATTGTTTTGTCAAGGTGAAAATGAGCACAACAGAAAGAGGCTCTGTAGTCAGCAGAGGGAGTCAGCCACTTCCAGAAAGCAGCTCATCTATTTTAGGAATGGCTAAAGTGCCCTCTGGAGATGCCCATCTCCACTGACTCTAGAGGGAATCTGAAGTATATCATACATTTGTAGCAACGTTTCTACATGGAATTCGTGAAATGACACTCTCCCACAGACTTCTAAACAATATCGGTACGTAGCTGGTTTAATCTCAGGATGTCTGCCTCAACAAAGTGTTGCCCTCTCAATTCCTGGAAGAGGTATTAAGCAGATGCAAGTTTATTCATAATGAAGATTTTCACTGACTTTTGGTTTTAAAAAGATCACTCATTTTTAAAATGAAAATACCAACCTCAGGTACTGAGAAGAATGAAATAAAATTCTGGCAGCATCAGTCCAGTAAACAGCCTTTGATTTCTATAGCCTTTTTACT
The DNA here is from genome assembly GCF_000690775.1 of Eurypyga helias. Lineage (NCBI taxonomy): Eukaryota > Metazoa > Chordata > Aves > Eurypygiformes > Eurypygidae > Eurypyga > Eurypyga helias. Next base: position 8,621 of record NW_010244302.1, read on the forward strand.
GAAGAAAGGATGTATAAATTTGTCCCAGTGTTTATGTAAACCTGTTGGCTGAAGTGTGACGGTAAATAAGTTTCAGAAATTCAGGACCCTGGAAGGACATAAACATTTTCTAGCTTTTCAGCAGTGCTTTAGTGCCATTCCTCTTCTAATTTGCATCAGAAAAATGTGGGTTTTTTTTTAATTCCTGGTGAGACTGTGTCAGAAGTGCACAGAACATGGCTATATAGAGCAAAAGGCAGATAGCAAACCGCAGTGCTGTGAGTGCCTGGCACTGCCTGTATTACCTGCAGGCTGGGACTTGTATAAGTCAGTGGCAACCAGATTTGCAATGGATAGCAAAGTTTTTGTGCACACAGAGCAACAGGAGCCCGTATGATTTCACTAATTTAAGTACTTGGAACCAGCAAAGAAAATGCATAATAGGTCATGTCATGGAAGTCTGAAGGTAGGAGGGTTCAGGGGAGGGTAGGAAGGCTGGGCTGACTTAGACTTACAGCAGTAATAGCTTGTTTAACTACAGTCTGTCAGTGCACGAAATTTCCAGCAGTGCTAAATAACAGAACCCAGTGGTAATAATCATAACTCAACACCTAGCCAGCTGTTTCCAGGTGGTATTTTCTGTAAGAAAACAGAGTTTTGTTATGGAGGCATTTGAAGCAGAATAAACTGATACTCACAGGATGTGCTCATGATTTAAGACTCAAGAAAGCTGCTTCTATTTGTTTGAAGACGCTTCAAGATTTGGAATTCCAGGAGGAATTCACAATCTGCTACGGAAATACAGTGTCAGACCATCCCTACATATATGCCAGTGGACAAGGTGATTTCTAGCAAACACTATGAAGGTGTAGTTACAGTGGGGTTTTTATACCTATGGTTTTCTACCTATAGCACCAAACCTTCACTCCTCATCATTTGGAATGATTCCCTTTGCTTATGCTAGAGCCAATGCAGTTCTCTTTATTTAATTCCTGCACACCTTGAAGTACCTTTGTCCATGCTGACAATAATAAGATTACAAGAATCAAGTTTCCCGAAGACTAGATGTAACGCAGTAAAGAAAGGAAAATCTCTAATGAGAGGCACTTATCTATTAGCCATTAGCTAGGTAGATTCCCACTCCATCTGTTGACTGAGAGATATTTCAACAGGAAGAAGATTACCCAGACCTGATAAGGAATATTCCCAGCATAGGAAGGTCTCATGGTTAATAGATGCTAACATTTAAACAGTGTTGAGAAATGCAAACAGGTTCAAAAGTATTTGATTATGGATTCATTGTGGCATAAATGAACTAAAACTCAGTGGCGCTATGCTGATAGTTTAATTCAAATTCATATATCCTTTTCTACTTTGGACAAGCCATACATTGAATGAAAAAGTAAATGTAGACCTCTGGACAAATTAAAACTGGGAGAAAAGGTGATTTTTTTTTTCCCCCCTGGTTTACTTTATAACACAGTACCTATCTTTGGCCTGTAATAAGTTCCCCAAAATGCACATATCATAGCAATTTTCAGGCAATTAATAAATATAAGAAAGACTTTGGAGAAATCACTGATGCAGCAAGCACTTGACAGGCCTGCCAATGGATATTCTTATGAAAACAAACACATAGAAGCTACTGCAGAGTTCCTCAACTTCTCAAAAATATCTGCTGGGGGACCAGTTATCAAGTGATGGATGACTAGTCACACCATATTCCTGCAAAGCAACCATAGTCAGTATAAATAAACAAATAAAGTTATCTAAACCAGTACTTTCTTCTGGTTTCTTTACCGTTCTCTTCTGGCAGTTGTGACATGAAGGTTACAGAAAAGCATGGCTCGCTCTGTGATATGTATACATAAACAGAATGAAAACCAAGTAATTCCATTTCCTAATCTGGTTTTAAGGCAGGGAGATCAGAATATCTCAATATTTAACTATGAAATCTGTTCTATCTAAAGTTTGTTACAGAAAGTTGGAATATTTTCACATATCCATTTACTTGTAGCTTCGTTTCTCCAGCTCTGTCCATTTTCTGATTGAGGCATTTCTGGATGTACAAATCTGCCTTAACTATAAAGTTATTCCATACACTAGGTAAATATGAGAAACAACTCAAGAGATCAACATTATGTATGCTGAGCAAAATACCATGTAACTCCAGCTGCAGACTGGAAAAAAAAAAAAAAAATGAAGATGGCAGCTGTGCTTTTTTGGGAGACCTGAAAATGCTGACAAGAACAAAAAAGCCCAGATTTATAGGATCATGAATCCCTGCCACAAAAATTACACAAGACCTCTCTTAGGTAGATTACAGACATCTCGTCACTGTGGTTGCATAATACCTGACCACTCCCATTTATAGGATCAACCAACCTAAGTACGTCAGGACGTAGGCTCAGAGTTCCTTGCGCTTTAACAGCTGCACATGGAGGTGGACACATGAGCCCTGAACCCAGTTCTAAAGTTTCTGCTGATGACTGCAGTGGAATTTGTGTGTGAACCCATTCATCTTCCATTGCTCTATCTAGAATGTGATAAGGCCAAGCCAATAAATCAGGCTACAGTTGTGCTTCTTCATTAAATGCCTTCTTTTTCTGTTTGCCACATTTCCTTTTTCAAAAGGCCATCTCCCGCAGGAATAAAGACCTCAAGAAACAAAATAAAAGAATAACTTTTTGCATTTTATTATGAGATTTTTAGAGCATTCATCTTTCTTTACATTCCCAAATGTTTTTTCCAGCTCATAGTTATTTCAAAGATTTTTTTGAGATCTGGGCACAAACAGTGCTTTGCTTCTGTATTTATGGTAAGATCTTAATTTTTTGTATGTAAAGATTAAAAATGTTTTCCTTCTTCAAATAGATGGCAGTACAACTTGCTTCATTCACAAGTCTTCCGTTAGTCTGGGAACAGCTAATGTTGGCAATGCCAGCTGAGTAAGCTGGCAAATACAGCAGCTAGCATCTGAAAGTGAAAGAAGTGGGAAAACAATCAAATGTTTCCCTCCAAGCCTGGTTTGCCCATCAGTTAGAGTTTCATTGTGATGGCCTCCCAAAAGCAAGTACTTAAGTGTGTCTGCTACATAGACCTTGCTCTAGGCTGCAGGTGATGTCAGTCCTGTTGAAATCATTATAATGTGATGCTAAAGTCACAGTATTGTGGAAAATCTACCATGGTGATTATCAGGTGCAGAAAAAAACCCCAAATTAATTCTCCAACTAAAAAGTCATCACAAGGAATATGAAGCAGGCAGTGGAAAAAATCTAAACATGGGTTATGCTCATTTGAGTGGGATCACACCAACATTTGTGCGAACAACTTCTACTACTTTTGTATCAGCTTAAGAAGTAGATGAAAACCAGTCCCCATGTTAAGAGTGAGGGGAAAGGAGTGAAGTCTTTTGTGCATGAAGAGACCTTTAAATGCAAGAATGGAAACAAAATACTGTCACTAAAATTAACTTTAGCCTACTTGACCCTTCTCCTCATTAACCAACAGCATACTGATGGGGCCCAGCACAATTCCTAATTGTTTTCATGAGACTTTTTTCATGTTTCACTCCAAACTGAGAAAAGGCAAACACACTTCTTTGCAATGCAGCTGGTGAACAGGCAACAAGGTGACTCATGATGAATAATGAAAAGTCACACTAAACTGCATTCCATTAGAGAAAAGTTTGCAAAAGAGGATTCTCTTGGAAGATTCAGCACAGCCTTCATACTAAGAAGCTTGGGACATAGTATAACTATAACTTCTCTAACTTCAAAGACATCCAAAGAATGAATTTGGCCCTGTCATATTTCCACATGCTGCTGCTAGAAATCAAAGATGTATCTTCTCAAAAAACTTCTTGGCAGAAACTCCTAATAGCACCACACAGTAATTCAATGTACTGAAGCATATTAATGCAGTTTGTCTTGTATCTGAGCAGGGTGCAAATATATTCCTCTATGGACTTAATTTCCCCTAAAGATTATCTGTCTCGAGGCAACAAGCTTGACCTTGAATCTACCCGGAGATTGTAATCATATGCTTTGAACTACAAATACTTCATTTCTAGGTGCTCTTTGCCTTCTCAGCCCCTGCATAGTAGAGATCACCATGCCCTGTGATTGCTGAGTGGAGTCCAAAAGAAAGTCAACAAATCCATAAGAGAAATTCCTTACAATGAAATGAGAAATTTTTCTTATGAATCCTTATAATTCAAGATGTTCTTTTACTTAGTGAATCAAAAAGTAAACTCTGTCTATCTACAAACATACCACATAAGAACTAGGTTTTAGGGATGATTAATAATGCACGGCTGCTGTTTTGGGACACGCACTGTGATCAACGCAGAACTGAGCATAAGGGTGGACACAGAACATCCCCTAAGTGGGATTTTTTTTGTTGAAGTGCGAGAATTTTTGTTTCAAAATAAACATGTACTTTCCAAGAGGTTCACAGAATACACAGACTAGACCTTCTTGGAAGGGAGGACTGAATGGCAATAAGAAATTATATTTCCCACCTACATGGAGAACTTAAGGGCTCCCAGGTAGAGGATAGAGGTTACTTATTACTAAATTACTATTATAACTCTACAACATCTATCCAAATAACAGACAATTATACTCAATCTTCCTTAGAAAGTTGATGCTAGGGGGATAAAGACTGTATGTGTGTCTTTAGAAAGATACCCACAAGAAATGCTATTTTAGAAAACTACCCCCAGGAGTCTATGAATGAACTAAAACTTGCCTTATGCATGCCACTAAAAATTACTTCTAGCTTTGCAGTCAATTTTGAGCATTACAAGAGTAATGTTCTTTTGGCTGGCTCTCAGAGCAAATAAGAAGCTAAGCTGTTAGGCCAGCCCCTCCTTCAGCCCAAGCTTGCACTATCTCAGCAGATGCTATAAAAACGTTACATTGCACAGCCAGAACATTCTTAAACAAATCTGATCTCTACAAATAATTAAATTAGGATCACAATCACTACAAAGTGTGTGCTAGTACTCAGGGCTCTCACAGCCATGGTATACAAGTACCTTGGAAACATTAGTTTCATGCAGTACAAAAACATGCAAACGGAATTGCTGATACCCTCACAAAGAGCCATTATCACAGCAGGACTTCAGAAGAGGGAGAACTCTCTCTTACATTAAAGTCCCAGCTAAAGCAGTGTCTTTCTGTTCTCACTGAGTTGCAGGCAGTCTGATGACTGCCATTGTGTTGTTTCCACACTTCAGATACTGTGTCATCCCATATTTACCCACCAGAACACCACCCCACCCTCTTCATATGTAGTGCTGGCCCTGCCAGGATCTGACAAAACAGGTATAGAATCAACCCACCCACTACAGACAGCTGACATCTACAAGCCCTAGCAGGTTCAGCCCTGGAGCAAGGCCAGTTTTTGTGCTTCCTTTACTCCAGCTGAGCAAGTCCTACTAGATGTGCTGTTGGTTAACCTTTCCATGCTCTTAATTCTCCCACAAAACGTGGTTAGTAGGAATTTACTGTTACTGGTTTTACTGATGTCACACCAAGTCCTGCTCTATGTCCATCCTGTAACTCAGTTTCTTTGTCAGAATGAGGTATTAGCTGAACAAGCCCTGCCTCATTCCCAGCATGGGAGCTGAACTGCTGATCAAAGAGCTTTCAAGCTTTGTTATTATACACCTGCTGATGGCCAGACAAAAGACCAAACTACAGCTTGTGAATACCGCTTCTTCAGCAGCTTACTTTCTCATGTATCTGTTAACTTTCTCCTAGTGTTCATCATGATCTCTGATTCTTATAATCTCTCTCCTGTTTCATGTGTTCTTGAGGTTACCTTTACAATAAGATCTCCTCCAGAAGCTCAAGCATGATCTATTTGAATGTTTCCAGAAGTGCTGAGGCACATCTGTAAGTTGGTTATTGACATGAAATAGACCAAAAGTAAAATGAAGTCAAACTACGCAAAATAAAGTAGTGGGCTTCCTGTATGCTTTTCTAATTTTTTTTTTCCTGGTCTTAAATACCTCTCTGGGGTTAATTTTCACCTCATCTCACTCATTATCAGTATTACAGCCCAGAGAATTCTCCCACTACCAGATGTGGTTTTCTGCCAATGCCCCATGACTGTTCATCAGAAACAGCAGTTTACTCACATATTGTGGGTGTTCAGGACTATGACTCACCATGTCCTACCTTTCCCATTAAATTCTGTAACCTTTCAGGCAGTGAAATGTTCTCTATCGTTCCGAAACTGGAAAGTATTGTTAGAAAAAACAGCACTAAATATGATAAAACAGGCTTGTCGTGGTTTAACTCCGGCTAGCAAAAATACCACGAAGCCGCTCTCACAAATCCCCCTCCCCTCCTCCAGTGGAGGGGACTTTTAACCCTTTACTGGCTGAATCCAGCACAAGGCTATTGTCTAGAATAAATACAGACAGCTGAGTTAAAAAAAAAGTTATCTAATTACAGCTGAAGTTTAGGGAGTGGAAGGCTAAAGTAACTCTAGATTGCTTTAGATGATCTTTGGTCACAGTAAGCATTGAGAACCATGTTATATTATTAAAAGAATATTAAAATACATGTTTTCTAACAGCGCACTTCATCCACTACAGGTAAGACCTCTAACATTATCTAAAAAGGTAGCGCATAAAAAGCATCACAGATTCAAAGCCAAGCCTTTTATGAAGGCCTCTTTTATTTTCTTAGTTTATAAGCTCACCACTGGCACCATCGCCTGCCCAAGCATTTGTAACATACCTAAGAATGACTGGAGCACAGCATGCTTCACTGGTTGCAAAAGGCTCCGCGCAGACTGTGTTCTGTCAGTGGTCAGTTCTTTGAATGAAGGAAGGGTTATTTATAGATATGTGCATAAGAGGAATGTCTGGATTTGTGGTTTTTACTTTCATAGATACACACTTTGCCGATCTGTGTAGGCAGGTAGAGAGAGATGTTATCTCTTCCACCCAGTATTGTGTCTTGTGCTGTATATATGCCATACAATAATCTTTCACCACTGACTACCATTTATCAGGGCAGAAGGAATTTAATACCAACTAGAAGCTCAGTTATTGACAAGTCACATTTTTCCTTTCAAAAAACCAATAAACATCCCCTCCAAAAACAAAAGAACTTGCAATCTCTCCTTGCATGAATAGATGTTTGCTGCGCACAGAAACAGACTGCCTGCATTGCTACAGCTCTTTTCTATCGGAAACTCACTGCGTTGGGTCTTCAGAAAGCTGCCTGTAAGCGTCACAAGAGCTGACTGAGTCCTTTTGGAAACCTGCCCCAGTGTGCTGAGCCTGACACATAAGCTATGTGTTTGTAAAGTGCAGTTGTGCCTGCCGCAGCAAACATCCTCGTCACAAAGAGGAAGTGGTGAGACCACTGTGGTAGAACCGAGATAGTGCTTTTGCCAGGCGGACGAACTGTTTCTCCCAGAGGTTCATTTTCATGCTATCAGCTGACCCTTACGGAAACCCTGAATGCAAGGAGACAGAATTTACCAGGAGCCCTGCTTACTGGTTACGTTTCCTGCTGCGTATCAAAGCAACCAGGGACTTCTGCATAAGGTGTGACTGAGGACGAATTCGATGGCAGCTCAGTCTCCAGCCTCCCAGGGTGAAAAATGCCACTCCTCATCATCAAACCGAGTGCTGTCACTGCTAATGAGTACCACCAGTCTGGTTGCTGGTTTCTGAAGGACACCAAGATAAAATCTGAACTATAGCCCTCTGTGAAGATAGTCAGCCTGACCATATACAAACAGCCTCAGAACACAAAGAATTGCAAAGTCAGCCAAGACACACAGGCGTTTTTCGAGGTACTAAATCGCATGGCAGGACCTTCTCCTGGCAAAAGGACAGGGACAGGCTGCTTTCAGCAAATACAGCTACTCCTGAAAAAGGATGGTGACAGCATAAAATTATTAGCATAGGAGACTGTTCAAGGGCAAATCACATTTGCTAATGATGTCTGCACGACCCAAAATAATTAATTAAAAGGTAAAGCTAGGAAAGCACAGTAAGGCACAGTAGTCTATTGCAACAGAAATAGAACAGAGACATCCTTTGAAGCACAGACAGTTCATAATTCATTGTGAGCACTTGCTTATGACTTCCATGGTTTTCAAGAGGAATCAAGCAGCTGTTTCAGTTCTCTTCTGGGCTGGGATGGAACAGTAGAACAATTTTGGCAATACTCTCTTATTGCTATGATTGGTTGGAATTGTTATTTTGCATGGACATCTGTAAGTCAGAAGGCTGTTAAAAGTGACTTTTTTTTCCCATGTTTATTTTACCAAATGACCAATCATCATTTTAGCTAGATTCTGAATTCAGTTCTCATCTAAATGGCTGTTCGAGGAGTAGTCCATGTTTAATAATAGCACTCCATACCCATGAGCTAGGAAAGTACTGTTCTCCCCATCTGTCAAATGGGAAGCAAGAAGTACACAGTGGAGCAGGGCTGCTTTTCCTGATTTGCACACACTCAATCACACTTCATGTAGGCTTGTGGTAAGACAGTGAGGAGACACAGTCCTTACACTTACATTTCCTTACTCAGACCACCAAAAAACTGGCAAATCCAGTCCCCATTTAAAAAATCTCTAGTTCTGGATTAGAAAAGACATCTTACAACATACAAAGTTCCAAAAGAAAGGTTGCAAGGAAGTGGATTCAGCACCTGTCACAACTGACATGTTCCATAAATATGTTCTGTAACTGGTACAGTAGGACCATAGATGCTATTATAATATTGACAGTTAACTGCCAAAACCACCACCTACGTGTGACAAATAGCAAATTCTGATGTGTCAGATTTTTAAAAAAAAATTCCTTCTGGTAATGTGAAGAGTCAGAAGAAAATCGAAAAAAAAATCAATTAAAAATATTTTTAAATTGCCCTATACACAGTGTTTTCAATTATCATGACATTTGTTGCTAAAAAAATTTAATAATTTTACTTGTCTTCATTCATCTAATACTAATTATCAAAAAATGGTAGATGAAGAGTTGAATATAAATATATTGGTTAGTTATAAATCTTAAATAGATTTAGTTTATAGGGAGGGTCTTACTCCCACCCGCACTCCCTTGTGTGTCATCCAGTAGGAAACTTTATCTTCAGGAGAAAAACATGGAAATGTTTCATTAAAACTAAAAAGTGCTGTCCAAGATTGTAAGGAATGCTGAGGTGTTCTCACAAGCTGGTAAGAGCTCCAGAGAAACTGTGGAAGAGCAAAGAGTGTTTCTGATGGCTGGGCAGGCAGAATAGCTGGGGAAAAGGGAATATCAGCACTGTGTCAAGGTTTTTTTTTGAAATAAGAGTATGTGCTGGTTTTAGTAAATGCCCAAAACAGTACTAACAAGTTTGGCTGACCTTTGATTAAGCCATTTTTGTACCATCTAATTTGTCGCTTTCCTAAGCATGCTAAGAAATTTGTCAGGTTTTGTCATAGGTTGCATCATTTTGCTTTTGCCTTTCCCCCAGCATTATTGTCCATTAATTGCAAGGCCAAAGGAATCCACTTTTTTAAATATGCAGCAATGGAGACTGCACGCAGACTTTGTTGCATTAACTGCTTAATATCCCTCTTAAAACAACTGTCCTAGCATGCTGAAATTTCAACTTTCAATATCCAGTCACTGAATTTCATTATCATTTTGCTAAAGTAAGAGGCCCTTTATTGTCAAGTTTCTGTTTCTTATGGTGTTCCTGAGCTCCTGAAGAACTACTTAATTTTCTAATTAATAAGTTAAGCTCCTTTTGCAAAATACAGTTTCTATTAAATCCTTCTATCATTCTTCTCATAACATTCCTGCCAGATTTTAACATCCCTCTTGAAACATTGCCAGAAAAACTGGACAACTCACAACCTTGTATTCCTCACAACCGTTGCACCCATCCCCAAATACAGACACACTTACCCCTCTGTAGAACATTAGCCATTTTAGCTACCAGTTTGCTATCATCAGAGTTAATAGTCATCTGATTATACAGGATGACTCCCAAGATCTCCTCAGCATCATGAGGTTTCAGGGAAGTGCCTTAATCTGCAGTATTTCATCCTTCCTAAATATATGACCCTGTTTTTGGCGGCATTGAAATGAATGTTGGTTATGAGTACACTGTCTTCTAGATTTCCAGATTACCCTGTGCAGTGAACAGTCATCTTTACTTTTTAGCTCTCACAATCTGTGTTCCTGAGTTGGCTTTATGTAAATTTGGTTCCTTATGAAGTTATCAGTGAAAATAATATATCTGCTCCATCTTTCCCAGAAGTAACATCTAATTAGAATGACAGGATTTAGTTCCTATGTATTGGCACTCTCTATATCCCTTTCCTTTAATGCATTATTAGATCTCGTATCAGCCTACCCAACACCATCTGATGATGTTAGACTGATAAGACAAAAATTATCTGGGTTGTACTATCTATCTCTTTTAATAGCAATGCACATTTCTCACAGGAATTTTAAACTGCAATATATGTTACAGATCAAATCAATAACTTTTGTTAAAGGCTACACTTCTACTTATTGTACTAAGGGATGGTTAAGAAAAATTATTCCTATCTCTTCAAGAGAAAATGACATCTGCAAAGTGGAGAAATCACAGACAAGGCTTTAAGGTTGTGCTGCCTTGATAGCTGCAGTTATTACTGTCTCCAATTATCACAGCAGTTCAGTTAGAAAGTAACATAGTTTGTTAGAAGTCATTAGAAACTCTGAAAAACTTTAATATGATGTGGTAGATGTATAAACTGTTTCTTGATTGTGTAGCATTACTCATTTTTTGTTTAATGCAGGCCTATGAAAACTAATTCTGATCCCTCATGGTGTTGAGTGGGGAAGAAAACCACACCAAAAAAAAAAAAATGTTCATTCAACTCTTCAAAATGTTGTCAATTTATACTCTACTTTAGATCACAAGTTCCTCTTGCAAAGAATTTTTATATGGCAAGAAGATAAGTTGTAAATTTCTAGTAGCTTTTTATTCTTATTTAAAGAAAGAGTTTGCAATTATTACATAACTTTCCCCGTCAATATATTAACCCTCAAGCAAGAAATGTCTGAAACCTAATATTAAGCCATTACCAGTTGAATCAGATGGTTTTAGTTACAGTCACTCAGTTTCTGTTTTTTTAAAAAGTGCCACAGATCAAAACACTGAAGAATACAAAAGGCCAGTTACCATTTGATTGGGCAAGCATAGTCTTCCTACTGCACAATGACACATCAAAATCTCAACCACTGTGACTATTATACTGCTGTTTCAGCTTTCAGCACTACTGGATTTGAATATAGTAACTGTAAACTAGTACTGTCATCTACATGATGTCTCTCACAGATGTGAGCCTTAAGAAAAAAAATACATTTCACATTCTTAGAACTACAAAACACTTATGGAGCAGTTTGTAATTTCTGAATTGCAGAGGTCCACTGCAAAGTTCTATTTGCCAGGTGTAGGCATTATTGTCAGAGGAAAAAAATGAAACAGTTAACAAGGAATTCTCATGATATGCCAAAGTGCAAAGGAAAAAGAGATCTTCAGCTATTCTTTCATAATGCTTCGTTACTGATATGAGGCTTGCAAACCAGAGTGTGAAAGGAAAAATCCCAAAAACCTGATTAGGCAAAACTAAATGTTTTGTAATTAAGCAGATGGGAGGCAGATGCTGATGTTGATACTTACACTGACATGTAGTGTTCACTCAGTGAATGGACAGATTACTGTATGCTACTCATTCCTTGGTTCTTCTCCCATCACTGATGGTCCACTAAAACTGTGAATATAAAACGTGTCATATAAGCACTGAGCAGCCATGAGATAATGACGTTTTTTTTATTACGATCCTGAACTGCATTAATCAAACTAAGAGAACAGACAACTAAATTAAAGGATGATAGCATCCCTCCCAGAGGAGGGCCATGAAGTCTTGTTCAGCCTGGAGAAGAGAAGGCTCTGTGGAGACATTTTTGCAGCCTTCCAGTACCCGAAGGAGGCTACAAGGAAGCTGGGGGGGACTTTTTACAAGGGCCTGTAGTGACAGGACAAGGGGTAACAGGTTTAAATTGAAGGTGGAGAGGTTTAGATTAGATATCAGGAACAAGTTCTTCCCAGAGAGGGTGGTGAGGCACTGGAACAGGTTGCCCAGAGAAGCTGTGGATGCCCCATCCCTGGAAGTGTTCAAGGCCAGGCTGGATGTGGCTTGGAGCAACCTGGTCTTGTGGAAGGTGTCCCTGCCCATGGCAGGAGGGTTGGAACCAGATGATCTTTAAGGTCCCTTCCAATCTGAACCGTATGATTTGACTCACTAGCTCAGCAATAGCCACCTTTTTGCTTGGTTATTTCAGCTTAGTGAATAAATTCAGAGAGCAGACAGCCAAATAAATTGTGGGAATACATCTCCAGGACTCAGAGAAGCAGGTTGACTCTTCTCAGCACCACAGAGCCATTACATCAGTTCAAACTGGATGGTGCCTTCCAACCCAAACCATTCTATGAGTCTTTAAAACTTGTCATGCAGTTTCACCCTACATGAATCCCAAGCAAACAGTATAATATCACTCAGAGGATCAACTTCAGATTCAGGTGAAAAGAAGAAAGATATTACCCTTCTGGTAAGAAAACCTAGCTATGAAACAGGTTGGAAATCCTGATAATTAAAACATATAAGAGAAATAAAGGAAACTATATTACACCAAGTTTTTTTGCTTCTAGTTAATAATTGCCACTCTAAGGTAAGGGGTTAATTAAATATACAGTGCTATGAGAAACAGAAGTGAAATATTTGAATCTGTTTAAAAACATAAGCTGGTGACATACTCTCACAGGCACCCAAACGGCTATTCAGCTTCAGCTGCTTGCACTGCATTGCTTGGCACCCCACGTGGCAGGCATCAGCCCTCCAGAGTCCCTGTGTTATTCAGATGACCTATGCGGCACTGCAAACGAACAGGGGACAGCTGAAGTCAACAGTTCGAATGACTGACAAGTTGAGAGTTTTTCCTCAGCCACTGTTTCCAAACAACAAGCTCCGCAGTAAAAGAATAGGCCTTTTTCACTGAAGAAAATAGTCCTGTGTTTGCCACAGGTGTTATCTGCCCTAAATATTCTTATCGGCTCTGCTAACTATAAGGTTTTGCATAATCTTATCACGTATTTTTTTCCATTCATACTTGGAAAGGCTTACGCAAAACAAATTGTATGTGGGATATTTTTTGCCCACCCACAGTGCAGGAGACTGGGTATCTGGAAGCACGGGAAGGCTTGCCAGAGTCTGAAGTCATCATGTTTTCACAGCAGTTTCAGGTTTCAGATAAATAGCTACACATACATGCTTATTATACACGTCATTATAAGGTCTCTCATGGCCCCTACACCACTGTGCGAAGGTAAGCCTGAGTGAGGCCTGCAAGACAGCTGAGTTCACCTAGAAACTCAGTGCTGCCAGCAAGACTCACATTTCCTCCATCTTTCACTGCTCACCTCCCAGCCAGAATCCCCTTCCTTCTTCCTCTCTAATGCTACTGCTCTCCTCATCTCACACTGAGCCTACTCAGCTCAGTGGCATAGCAGACACTCATGGATCGGAAGGTTTAGGGTTTGAGTTATTTTATTACTTTCCTGACAGACTAGCATATTCAACTGGTTCACAAAGAAGTCAGAGGAAGGAAAGTGGCTGGAAAATGTGGTTGAAAGTGTGGGTGGAGAAGGTAGTAATTCCTCTTTGCTCGGCTGAGAGGTGTCAGATAAGATTCATCCCATATTGCAGAACACCTGAACTCCAGTGCTCAGGGTGGACCTTGCTACAGGCGCAGGCTAGTTAGGCAGCTTCCCAGGGGAGCAGGGTGAGCTCTCTACCCATGCCTCCGGAGATGAGAATCAACTAATGTAACCTGCACAGCTTCCATTCTTGTCTGCAAACAAGAACTTGGTCATTAGGAGAACTTGCTGAATGTCCTCATCACTTTGTCTTGACCCTGCCTCTTCTGCACTCCTTTCTTTCCCAGCTCCAGATGTACGATTTTCTCCTAGGGAATTCCTACTTCAGCTCTGTCTTCTAAACCAAATCATCCATAATTTAAAGGCTTTCACCAGCAGCACTTGTGCTCAGAGAAACCACATCTGACTCTAAGCATTCACAGAATCATGTCTGCAAGGGCCTCATGTAGCTCTGCAGTCCTGCTGAGGCCTATTAGACCCAAACACCACTACTGTTCTCTTTGTGTTCTCAAAGAGCATCAAAAAACAAGAACCAGAAGACTATCTTATGCAGTTTACCTTGGTATGGACAGCACAATACCATGCAGGTTTTATTACTTTCCCCAGGATTTGGCCCTGGTCATGGGGTATTTAATTTTGCCTAATGAAACAAAATCAAGCTACACAACTAATGCCATTTCTCAGAGCCCTGCTAAAAATTCCCCATGCGGTTGGCTGTGTAGGATTTAAAACTCCACACTATTCTTAGGAATATTCTGGAGCAGTTGGAAAATGCTGGGTTGCAAGCAACCCATTCCACATATTTAAGACTCTGATCCTAAATATTTTACTCTCTGGTTTTATTTATTTCAGTTTACTTAAAAGAAAAACCCACAGACAAAAAAAACCACCCACACAACCAAAAAAAAACCCAAACAAAAACACACCACATGATCCTATCACTTGTCTAAGCAACTGAACTCATTCTGTTAAGAATCTAACATTTAATTTCACCACAATAATTACACTTAAACTATTCACTAAAGTGTGATTTTTAAATGATAAACAACACAGGTTGTTGCTTTGGAAAGCCTCGCGCATTCGGAGTGTCATTAAACGTTTCCAAAATACATGAGGCCAAGAATGGACAAGCATCTGGGAATATAAAAAGGCTACAAAAATCTGTTTAACTTTAAAAAAAAAAAAAATCAACAGACTTAGACAAATTTAACTGTGTAATTTGTGAAAACAGGGGTAAGATGATCTGTATTTATCACCATGGCATTTATAGCTAGGCTACACTGTGCATACGATACACACACCTACCACGGAAGAGACAGTGGAGCCTGCGCTGCATTCTAAACCTTCTCTATAATACTGAAAAATATCTGACAAGACATTTTATTATAAAATATGATTAAAATAATCAATGGCATAAAAACAATGACCAACAGCTGTTTCTTTAGTTTGATTTTAAAGACTTAATATATTCATAGTTATGAATAGCAACAGGAAGGGGGTTGTATCAACAGAAACGTAATAGTTCAAGGCTTTTCCTCCCAGAGATTCAGGGTATGTGTCTACTCAAACAAGTAAAGAAGGTAGAATTGGCATACTGTCTAATATAATCTGGAATCTAAAGTGTAAAAGAAAGCATCTTTGATAAGGGTCAAGCAATCCCACAGGCTAAACAGGTCATTAGATGAAAGATTTAGTGACCAACAGAAACTGAGAGGCTAGAAAACTGTACATGTATGAGCCACATAAAGAAAACAAGCAATGAGAAAGCTTGGGGCAGAAGGTAGAATTGGCATACTGTCTAATATAATCTGGAATCTAAAGTGTAAAAGAAAGCATCTTTGATAAGGGTCAAGCAATCCCACAGGCTAAACAGGTCATTAGATGAAAGATTTAGTGACCAACAGAAACTGAGAGGCTAGAAAACTGTACATGTATGAGCCACATAAAGAAAACAAGCAATGAGAAAGCTTGGGGCGGGGACTGTTCATATTCACTGATCTAACCTATAACACTACGGATAGTCCTATTGGTGAAGCAGGCTTAAGGGACAGACAAAATGACAGCTGGTCCATTTCTTCTCTTGCACATAAATCCTGTTTAGAACAGGATTAAGGTAACTGGAAAAATCTATTGACTGAACAACAAATCCTGCCTAGCAAGGGGGTATGTATGATTTAAACAATTTACATGTTTAAAGTGGGCTTTAAATACTTTCTTAAAAATGATCACCTAAAAGGGAAGCAACATTTTAGAAACCAACTTCAGGTTAATCCAAAATCTGGGGGTTTAGATAAGGGAAAGACATGTTAAATACTCTTCTGGTCTGCCAATATATATAACACCCACAAGCAAAGTTTTTAAAAGCATTTAAACAATTTTGGAGCACAAAGTTAGGAAAATATGTCAGACAAAAAATATCTAAAAATAAAATTAAAAAAATAAAAATTCAAACCAATACAATCCCATTGATTCTAATTTGAACCTGAAATACTGATCTCATCTGTCCACCTGTTGAGAATGGAACCCCATTTGTACCAGAGTACAGATTCTGGCCCAAAACAGACTTTCTTATTTCTGATGTTAGAGAAATGTTACATATGCTGCTTTAAACATTTTTAAACATTTTGAAGTCCACATACACACCTAAATTTTAATATGTACTTGCAGAAGACAAAGATGAAATAAGTTTGGGTTTTTTTCAAAAATAATAAGGCAGGCTATACTAATTTATGAAAGATTGAACAGTCACTCTATTGGCTTCTGCAGCAAGAATATATTTAATTCAGTGGGGTGGTTGAACTTATTCTCAAATCCATAAACTGAACATATTTAAATTTCCACTTAACCTGTCTCTTGATAAACCTTCTACACTTGCTTTTGAACTTCACATTTGCTTTTATGTGGCATTTTTTTTAATTTCAGGTGCTGACCAAATGAGGCATGTATTAATTTTTTTTTAAAATACATTTTATACACATGTATATACACTGGAGAATAAAACATGGGGTCTTTGCAAGTTTGAACAAAACCTGAGGGCGGATCACAGTATAAACAAAACATTAATGCTTCTTTAATCCCAGTGTGGAGCAGGATAGTCTGCTTGTCTGTATGGATGAGTGATGACATACTAGAAACATGGAAATTGAAATTAAGTATTGATCCATATTGAATTATGAGAATTCAACTTCACCATCAACTATTCAATTCTGTAACATCTTAGAATCTGTTAGTAATGAGGCTGATTTGCCACTAAGATTCAGATCACTGTAATGATATGTAAAGCAAAACCCCTCACCAAATTCTGCTGAGCACAGTTACCTCAATGAATTAGCAGGAAAAAAACAAACATGCTGACTGACTTTTCTATTACTGTCCTCACAAAGACTTAAGTTATGTCATACTAAGGGTAACAGAGATTCCAGATTCATGTTACATCCTAATGCTGTTTGAATTCAGCTTTATCTTACTTAGAATTTTTTCTACAACTGGATTTTACTAGAGGCAGTTCCACTTGCTTTGCAAGTTTCTTAGATTGAATTTGGAAGGCTGACTCCCACTCATGTAACTGGAAAGGTCAAAATGGACACTATCCCTGAAGGATAATATTGCTCTTTTCAGCAGAAGTCCACATCCAGTCAGATGAATGGAAATCCAGCACTGAAAGCCACTGGCATTTTAGGCTTATCTTGGTAACACTGAAATGATGAGCCTGAAATCCTTACTTAGACAAAGCTTCCCCCAAGTCCTAGGTAGTTGACCAGTAATTGCATAGATTAACACTTGCATTTAGTGACAGACCTGATTGCTTAAAGTTGTGAGTTTTTTTTGTTTGGTTGGTTTTGGTTTTTTTTACTTTAGGTTAGCAGTTCTAAAACATTCTTCCAGCTATAAATACAGTTTCTCTAAAAATTTAATCTAAGAAACTCAGTTAAAACTTCAGTCTCAAAAACAACTGTGCCATCTACAGTGCTAACATTCTAACAGGTTTAAAAATACAGGTGAAATAAGTTTTGTATGAAACAGGAATACTTAAAATGTTTACAGTATCTGTTTATCACCAGAAGCATACACAAAGGGAAGAAAGAGAATGTAAGAAAAGTCTACCTTTATCCTGGTCCTGGAAGATTCTATTTTGGGCATTTAACAGTTAAAGAAGCCATGGCACGCTAACAGAGCACATTAAAACAAAGAGTTGGCAGCTTCTGAAGGAAAAGGACTTGTGCTCCACTGTTCCAGCTTGTCAGTCAACTCATGCCAGCACTCCACGTCTGCCTCTCCTATACACCCTCGTTACAAGTGTCCGTCTGGACTGATCTGCTCATCTGTTCAGGGGCTCCCCTGACAAGTCAAAAATTCTGTCTTCTCTCTGCTCTGGAATTGGATCAAATCATCTCAGCTTTTTTTTGTAGCCCCACCAGGAAGCTTTTTGCTTATGGTCTCATTCTGTTTTCCTGCACTACTTGCCTATTTTTGATTTCTAGAATGGAGGAAGCCAAATTGCTGAAAGAAAGATTCCAGGCCATAACAGTAAGTGTTTATTGTTATAACTCGCTATTTAAAAAAAAAAAAAAAAAAAAAAGAGGCTGGGGGGGAGGTCTTAGAAGAAATATTCTGTTAATAAGCTACTGTGTGTTTTCTGAAAGATGATTTATTCCAGGGCGGAAAAAGAGAGAGACTTATGCCTGCTTGAACTTGTTACTTTTTAATTCTGGTTTATAAGGTATTGCTTTAAGACAGCAATGTTGCCTGTACTGACGTTATTATGGGTTGTACTGTGCTTTCAAGTTTAATTCAAAGCAGTGAAAGTGTGTGTGCAAATCACTACTGGACAGTCTAAAATACATATTACTGTCATCTCAAATGAATGTTTGCCTGAAGGACAGCAGGTCAAAAGGCAGCTAGAGAATTCCAGAACAATTCAATTTTGCCATTTCACTACAAAACTGAGAGATTAAAGGTTTTGGGGTTTGCACTGTGGAATTAAAACCAATTTCTGAATTATTGATGCTCTATCATCAATATTGTTGTCTGAAAAGTAAAAAAGGACAAACTCTGATTAAGCAAATTCCTTTCTATCAGTTTTCAGAAAGAAAAACAAAAAAAGACTCAGTGAAATTTATGCTGAATAAATCATTTCCAGTTTATCTTCTAAAGGAAAATCTGATTCTAAAGATTTATTGTGCTTTAAAGGAACTACTGAGTTATTTTTTAAAGGAATATAACCTGATGTAACAAAAATGGCTGAATCCAAATTCTCCTCTGATCTGATCTTCACTGAGACCTATTCAGACACAAAAGACTAAAACTGAAACATTTGGCCCTTTGGGATGAAAGGAAAACTGAGGAATGATGACTCTCCCAGGCAATCTTTAAAAACAAATAATGGTAACAAAGGTATTTTTCACACTCTCAGCATGATAGATTAATTGTGAAACAACCACTACTGGTTGAATAAATGGTGGGCAGGGTTAAAAAAATACCTTATTGGAACCAAAATAAATGTGAGAAGGCATCACTGGAAATCTACAAGTTTGTTTGAATAGGTTTGTTTTTAATTTGGTTGGGTGTTTTTTATGACATTTGATAAAAGCCCACAGGCCCATTTATCGTGTTTACTTCAGACCTGACTCAAGCCCACAATAATCTGAAATGTTTTAGAGGGTTTAGAGTATGTTTGTTTAACTTTAATGGTGTATGAATGAGACTCATAACCTGGACTTTGTCTCTAACGTATGGGATTGAAAGATAAGAAATGTTTTTGTGTTCCAGAGAAGTCTGGGCCTTGCAATGTTTTATACTTCCTGGTTTCTGGCAAGAGGAATGAGGCAGCACGCTTGCCTGACCAGGACTCTTGTGAATGTACAAGGGTTAGTGTCCTCTGGCTGCTTCTTTGGCTCCAGATGAATACTGGAGAAGTGTTCTTTTAAGAAAATGTGGCAGCTTTCAGTATCTTCCATTACAGGAAAGAAGAAATCGTATTTGGGTTCCAGCCATGACTCCATTTATTATACGTGCTGTATAAAGGAACTACTTGCTCTCTACTTTCATCAAGTGAGAGCATTTAATTAAAACACTTGGTGTATTTGCTATAATGCACTGAAGAAATGAAGCAATCTAAGTAAAATGAAGTTATCAGCAGGTTTAAGAATCTGCAATACGAATTGTCCCTATGTAGCAAAGCAAAAAGGCAAACCCCATTATTATTATAACATTTTGATGCTCTCCTGGCTCTGAAAAGGAACCATTTTTCTCTGTTATACAGCTTCCACCTGCTGCTAGTGTATAGAATATAGTACATAGAATATAACAAGTAAAAACAAAAATGCAACCATTTTATTAAAGACACTGTCATATCTTAAAATACAAAAGCTTTAGCGGTTGCTGTGGGAAAAATGTTGAGGCAAAACAGTCAAAGAGAAACGTTAGGCTTAATCTTCATCAAATCATTCTATGGGAAAACAAAAAATGATAGAAGTTTTGAATTATGATTAAATATTTGAATTATGCCATTTCTGCAGGTGCATGCCATCAGACTAAGGTGTCCATACGTCCAGATAAGACCCCTCAATAACCAAACATTACCTCTAGAAAGTTACGTGAAAACAAAAATACATCAGCTAAAACATTAGCTGCTCCATTGGCCTAGACAGTACAGGGGATCTGCAGACCAACACTGGCACCACTGTGGAACACTGGCACAAACTAATATACTCGGCACACAAGACGCCTAGAAAGACACTGCTCTGCAGATGCGTTTCCCTTCCTCTCAGATAGACCCAATTTAGAACATGATTCTTTTCTATGCTCAAAAGTCAGGAAAGATTCCTGCATGTTTCCATAGGAGTGAGAATTAGGACCAAGGCTCAAGTTTCACCTTGCACGGAGATGCTCTTTCATAAAAAGCAAATCTAGCACACATTAACAAGAGCATATTAAGAAAGGATGAGAGGACTTCTTCCAGCAGCCTGACTATCTATAGGGATGGAGTATGAAGTTTAGTGGAAGCATGGATCTTAGCTATCTAGGAATAAACATTGATTCCACGACATGTATAGGTAAAGCTTTGTACAGCAAGGCGTGGTTTGCAGACAAAGCATAACAGAATACACTGTAGGAAGTGTCCTAATAGGTTTAAAACCTACTCTGGCAACACAAGGTTCAAAAAGGTTCCTCATGCATCTTCCTTGAATTTAGCTTCTGGCATTAGACTTACAGCTTTCTTTGACTAAATATATGAAAGATCTGTTTCAATCTATGTAATCTGGATAATTGTATAATGGGTGTTAATTACCAACAAGTGAAAATAAAACATGCTAAAACACCAAAGGATACAAGTAGAAATATTTAAGGGAAAAAAAAAAAAAAAAAAAGGATCCAAAAGAAACATAGGCCTCTAACAAGAGAAGCAGGCAAAAGTTTCACTACTGAATAGATTCCTTATTAGACTGTTAATTTAAAATGCAGTTATTTGTGCCTTTAAACTCTGATTTCTTTCTGGACAACATTTTTGAGTATCACTTCTCACTTCAGACTGCCCAGACTCTTAGTACACATCTCCAACTGGTATAAAAAGAATATTTAAATTGACTGAGCATATTTTTGCATAGTGTAAACAAAGTAGAAATTCATCCTCTGGCTAAGAATCTTATCTAGAGTTTTAGTAAGGAGAAAAAGTGGTTTCCTCAAGAATTGTAACAATCTGTAAACACAAGTTCCTGTCACGCTTAGATGAGCTAATGATAGGCTATTTAAAGGCCATTTATACAATGAGATCAGGAATATTTCCTAATTAAGGAAAGCTGTCAATGTCAAAGACCAGATGCTATATCTCCAAAATCAGGACTGACAGACTAAAATCCAGCATAACAGCTCTTGGATAAAGTCTCTAAAAAGAGACATTGCAGAAAAATTACATACTGTAGCTATCCTAAATCTGTAGCATAAACTGTATTCGAGAGTGTTGGCAAAACTCAGAATGACTATGGAGACGAAGTTAGCATGTGTCTCTTAATAAGATCCCTACTTGCTCCTTGTATTAAACAGGCAGACTAACACCATCAAGGAAAAATTGTAAAGTACAGATGGTATTTATCACAGAATGGTTTGGGTTGGAAAGGACCTTAAAGACCATCTAGTTCCAACCCCCCTGCCATGGGCAGGGACACCTTCCACTAGACCAGGTTGCTCAAAGCCTCATCCAGCCTGGTCTTGGACACTTCCAGGGATGGGGCATCCACAACATCAGGGCAACCTGTCCAAGTGCCTCACCACCCTCTCTGGGAAGAACTTCTTCCTGATACCTAAATCTCCCCACTTTCAATTGAAACCTGTTCCCCCTTGTCCTGTCACTACAGGCCCTTGTAAAAAGTCCCCTCCAGCTTCCTTGTAGCCCCTTCAGGCACTGGAAGGCTGCAATAAGGTCTGCCCGGAGCCTCCTCTTCTCCAGGCTGAACAAGCCCAACTCTCTCAGCCTGTCCCCATAGCAGAGGTGCTCCAGCCCCCTGATCAACTGCTCTTCACAGACTTCAAAAGAGATCACAGACACTCATTCAGCTACTAAAACCACAGCATTCCATCAGTCGTGCTTGGCCAACCTGTAGTCCTGCCCTTGATCTCCACAAGGTCAGGTGATTTCTTCTGCTGCCTAGACTTCAACCAAGTGTCCCTATAGCCTGTGGCCCCACTGCTAATTTCCATTAACAGCCAAGCAGCCCAGCCAAACACACTACAGCTCTTCCTGTTTTCAGATCCCAGATCCTAAGGAAACAGTGAAGAACAACTCCCATCTTTATGCCCAGCACTTCTCTTAAGTCCTTACACACAGCTGGTTCCTCAGGTGAGCTGAAAGGGCAAGTTCCTTCCTATGTTTGTGAAGAATTTAACTCCTTCCAAAACCATACTTGTCTGCAAACAGACTGTTAAATAAACCTATCAGCAGTCTGTTCTAATTGAAAGGAAGGGGGATTAGCCTCCAGTCAGCAAACATGTCTGCACAGAACAGATGGTATCATTCACTTCCCTGAAACGTACCAAGAAACAAGTGAAAAAGTTGCCATGCCCAATAACAGGATTTTATAGCATTAAGGCTGACCAAGACAATAGCCTATTACTACAGCTTGTAAGAATAACAGTTAGCTTCCTTTGGCATGATTTCTTCCCCACTGGCTGCTGAGGACACAGAGTACTCTATCAGTGTTTGGCCTCATAGAAAGGAGCTCAAGGAAACTCCACATGACAGCAGCTGTCCAAAGACACAAGAGGCTCAAGTGTTGCCGATGTTCAGAGGCTGTTCACTGATTTCCTTTTTTCTATGAACTGTAGCAAAAAGGATGAAGGTGGTACTGTGATAGATCAGTACTATTTGAGGTTTTTCCTTCTAAAGTTCAGCAGCCATGAGAACAGCCTTTGCACAGGCTATTTTGTTTTTTAAATTGAGAGGTAACAGCAATATATATGAAGTACACTGCATTTCTTTGTGCTCATCTTTAGCACTGTTTGACTAATGAAGTAGATATCTATGTCCTTATTTATTCCTGTTTATTTCAGCATTTAGCTAAAAGATTCACCAACAGTCCCTTTCATTCAGTGATGCATCACAGCTTCACAGTGAGACCACGCAGACCCTTTTCTCTCCTAAATGATGTGTAGGTTGCCTTAGAAATTTTGGTCAGGACCCATTTCTAACCTCATTCTGCATGTATGATTGTACTCAAATATTATTTATTCCTGTTTTCTTCCCCTACCCTTCCCAACAGTAAATTATTTTTAATTTTGATAATCACTCCATTGTGGTCACTAACATGTTCAGAGAAAGAGTAATGGAAACCATACCTGCACAGGGCACATAAGCTGTTGTTACTAAGAATTATACACTGCCTAAGTGACATACAATCTTTAAAATAAGACTTTGTTTGCATGGATTGATTTCACTCTACTGAACAGCGCATTAACAATTTTTTTTAGCAACAAGTGATTTTTCTAAACCAAGTTTTATTGTTCTTTTAATTTGTAGGACAAAAGAAAACTGCAAGAAGAAATTACACAGAAACGTTTAAAAGTTGAAGAGGAAAAAATGAAACACCAACATTTAAAGGTAAGTAAGGCATTGGATTTATCTAACTAGAGTTAACCTTAAGTTGTTCAGCATAAATAAAGGTTTTGGATTTTGGAATGCAAATCTTTATGCATTTAAGTTGTGCTTTTACTGTCAAATTTTCACAGCATTTTGGAGTCCTGCCAGGACTCCACTTGACTTTAATAAGCATCACCCTTTGAAAAAAACTACACTCAGAAGCTGATGTTATTTGATCACTTTCATGGCATAAAATGAGATCATTACCAGAAATAACTCATAGATGAAAATTAAGCCTCACATTTCAGACTGGGTGTGTTCACTCCTTAATTCCACTACAGCAACCTCAACTGGTACAGGGTGCAGCACAGTCATGATGTCTAACTGCACTTTTTTTTCTGGAAAAAAAAGCACCCTATTATTATTTGGCTATAGCCTTTTGTCAGCTTGTTTCATGACTCCTTGGTAAAATAAAGCTGTTTCTTTGTATATTAAAAAAAAAAAAAAGGCATAGATGCTGCAAGTACTGACCTGAAACATGGCCTGCTAAACTCAGGATTACAAGGTCCAAATTACTAAGAAACCAAAAGATCCACCTCTTTAGACACTTGAAATTGCAGCGATTTATACCCAACACCACCATTCTTTAAATGTTTATTAAATTTTGGCAGTACATATCAATTATGGAGATGAGACAAAAACCTATGCTTCTAGACTTCATATTTTACATACTCTTTTAATTATGTGACTAGATAAACAGTTTCAGGAAATATGTTGAATGCAATAGCAGGAGTGTGGCACATCTCCTTGAGCAAACGTGGAAGAAGCATGTTTAAAACAGATTCCTCTTCAAAACAGATACCTGATTCTGGGTTTCATCCACCCTCCTCTTTTGTGTCAAGCAAAAACAGTGAGAAGTTATGATAAACCAGTTCAGTGGCTCAGGAAAGCCAGTGCAAAAGTCACCCATGCTTAGGTTTTATTGGAAGGTAGTGACCATAAGGACAGGCTTGACCAATTGTGCAATGTCTTGCCTAAAAGAGAGGGGAATATCTTTGCCAAGTCCTGTAACTAATGATATGCAAACACGTGACCGTCTTCCTCCATAATAGTACATGGAGTACTGCAATTTATGTTTCAAGTTTCCATGCCATAAATTCCAAATGACTCTTTTGCCCTTCTTTTAAGAAGGATAAACTGATCTGTGCTAGACAACCAGCTAATCCTCACTACTGCTGTGTGCAGACAGAGTCCTAGGGCAGTTTCTTTACAGATTTAGTACATGCCTCCAGCTAATATTAATAGATAGTATGGAATTTAAAAGTTAAAGACAACAAAAACCCACCTTGCACTTATTCTGAAGATGTTTTATGGAGTTTCACAGAAGCTAAAACACTCCTGAAAAAATATTACTGAAATGCTCTTCCTTTGAAGAGGACAGAGGATGAGATTTGTTTGCCTGTTCTATGACAAATCACACAAATATGCAGAAAAAAAATTTAAATTAAAATCATTCATATTGCATATGAGGTGAATCACCGATCTGTAGAGGAAATTATTCACTTGGCAAAGAGGGATCAAGCAAACATTTAAAAAAATATATATGTTATATGTAGGTACAGTCTATAAATACCTACACATTAGCTATTTGGAGCCCCCAAAACGGACACTACTTTTTCCAACCGAGTACTAAGACAGGCACTTCATACCAGATGCAACATTACTATATGAACATCCTCTGCTTGATGCCCTAGAAGCCTTGTCCTTTAACAAACATTTATGCTTCAGACTAATTCAGGTATTTGAATGAAGTCAAACACCACAAGAATCTAGTGCAGAAATCACTAAAACAGATTTAGACTTCTAAAATGTTACTGAGGGCTTGTTTCCCCAGCAAGTCAGGTTGATTTAGAATCATAGAATCATAGAATCACTAGGTTGGAAAAGACCTTAGAGATCATCCAGTCCAACCGTATCTGTCCGCCGCCCCAAACTGAACACAGTACTCGAGGTGCGGCCTCACCAGTGCCGAGTGCAGGGGGAGAAAATTTCATTCAATTATACTCCTACCAGTTATGCACGGTGAAATCTTGAGCTCCATGACCTATTCAACATAACTCACACCTGTCCCTTAGGAAACTATTGAAGCTTAGTGAATCTCACTGTCATATAGATGTTCCTGTTAACTGGATATCATTATCCTGTACCTCATTTTGTCCTTCACTCCTATTTATAACCCTTAGCAACAGGTTTATTAAAAGGTTGTTTTACTTCATGGGCTTTTTTGGTCATTGGTTTTTGTTTGGTTGGTTTGGTTTTTTTTTTTATTTGTTTTGGGGGGTTTGTTTGTTTGTTTTAAACTTCCTCAATGTAAATAGGAGTCTCTGCTCTGGCTTTCCAATAGCTTTGTCTGCTGTCCCCAAGCTAACTTCTTTCTAGTAAGAGACAAATGAGGTACCATAACAGGTCTAAGTTATCCAGTAAAACCATACTGGAGAAGGAATATTCATTCCCTACAGTTGTGCCTCTACCACATGAAGCAGAGGGCATGCAAGCAAATACACCTATGTGGATAGGGCTTCATGGAACTGAAATAATGGGGGCTGCTACCATGAAGGTACAAGGAAAATTTCATCCTCAAGTAATTCTAGATGACCAGCAACTAATTTTTCCTCCCACCTGGAATCCCTCTCACTGAGGCAACAAGAGAAAGAACCAGAGTTGCCTGAAAAGCATAGTCAGCACTGATTTATGTGTACTATCCAAAAGCTTTTCTAGTTTAGCTTACTAAGTTTTGGGGTTTTGACATGCCTGAACTCCATTAGTGCTACCTTGTAGGTGCTGTCCATACATCTTCTTATTCAAAGAGTTAACAGTGTTGAACTACACCTTCTGTGAAAACAATTTATGCCTCCCCCAACATGCCATAAGGTGAATCTGCTCTGTGGGAGAGCAAGACCCAAACTGAAAACACCTTTACCCTCCAGGGAAGGATGAATCTTCCAGTGTTAGTCCAGACTTGTTAAGAAATGCAGTGAAGTTATAACCTGGAGCACGCATAAGATATTTTTCACAGAATTTGTAGAATATTGTCACAGTACTCCTGATATGGCCACAGACTTTCTTTTGCAAGTGATTGCTTTCCAGCACTATGGCCATTCGCAGTGTCCTACCACATCACTGTGTATAAGTAACCCTCTCCATTAATGTACCAAGTCTAATGCAAAACAAAGTGCTTTCCCGTAGGTGCTGTAACCCATGCACAACCTAGTACTAAGCTAGAGACTCTTTACAGCAGAAGGAAATGTTAGACAGCAGAAAGAACCTGAGACCCCCAAAGGAGCTGCTTCTGCACTGGCTTGTGCCAATGCCTCAGTGAAA
The DNA here is from genome assembly GCF_000690775.1 of Eurypyga helias. Taxonomy (NCBI): domain Eukaryota; kingdom Metazoa; phylum Chordata; class Aves; order Eurypygiformes; family Eurypygidae; genus Eurypyga; species Eurypyga helias. Next base: position 35,786 of record NW_010244302.1, read on the forward strand.
CAGCCTTGAAACTGCCTGCTGTTCAAAGGCCATTTCCAAACTACACAATGTGTTATTATTTCAAAAGTGGTTAATTAAATTAAAAAAAAAGAAATACATAGCATTTAGTTGGGAGCAGCAGCAAACTATTCTAGGAAAAGGCAAAAATTACACTATTGTGTTATGACTCTATTTAGGGAGCTTGTTTTCTTGGTCCTAAGCCTATATCTAAAGGAAGTTTTTGTTGATTAATGGGTGTTACTGGTTTCTGACGTCTATAGTGCCAGCCCCGTTGTAATTTTCACAAGGAACTATAGATTTATTTTTGGAGACAATAATGCTAGAATAATTCAGCTCTGGTCAGGATTAAAATCTCACTTTTCTAGGGACCCTACTTATTAAAATCTAAACATCTTGATTGAAAGGGAATTGATAACTGTGTTTTCTTCAACTTGAGAAAACAGTACTTTGTGGTCAATAACTGTTGTGCCACCATCAGACTACGTGTACCTTCCAGAGCAGGTAAAACCATTCTATTAAAACCTGCATTTATTTCATCTGAGACTAAAACACAACTGCTAGAAGGTGCTGCCAAGAGATCTTACAGATCTACAAGGATCTGTCTTGAGCAGCCCTTGTTTTGCATAGAATTCCATGGATCCAGTGTTGGGAGAGAGAATACTCTCCTGCAGGGCTAAGGCCACTGTAAATGTTGCTCCTACATTCTGAATTAAAAAAAAAAACAAAACCAACAACAACAAACAAAAAGAACACCACCACAAAAAAAACACCACCACACACACCCAAAAAAAAAAAAAGTAGTACTGCGGAGTGCCACAGAATTCCCAACAAGCCTGTTTTAGCCATAGTTTCTATCACATGCATGTGACACATCAAGCAAGTTGAAAATTGCATTTAACTGCAATCAGGTCCTGTGTGCACCCTCATCCATCAGCTGGGCCTCAGTAATAACCTCACGTATACAGTAAACAGAAAAGTGGAGGAAGCAACCATTTAAGTGACTCAACACACAGGATGCAGGCAGCGATTCCCACAGCTGCTGCAAGCAGCATGGAGGTTAACGCAGCCTTCTCCCCAGTGCTGAGCTCAGGTCTGCCTCAAAGCAGCACTAGGCCAATTTAATCTTCATCTACGTTCTGCAATTAACAAAACTATATAGGCAACCCCCTGCTCCCCAACCTAATATGAAAATCAGACAGCTCAAGGAATCTAAATTACAAATGGAAAATTCATGATTAATTAAAAACCTCACATGCGTGCTTTTTTCTCCTGTTAAAAGAGGTTTTCCTAAGGAGCCCACCTTCTTCCCCAAGGACTTCACCTTCTTTCCTAAGGACTCCCACCTTCTTCCCCAAGGCAGCATCTGGATTTATATTCCCAAGTTAGACTGAAGGAAGTAAAAAGAGCACTAGAAAGTCTGCATGGTTTACAACCTCTAGCCTGGAAGTATGACCTTGTCTCCACAAATATCTTTTTTCCACCAGGAACATTTTATAAATGACTTTCAGATGCAACCTTCCACACTGTAAGAGGCAGCTGTAGGAAGCAATCAGTGTGTACAGCCATATTTTTCAAAATTTCAAAACACAGTGGAGAGATGCACTAACCTGTACACATGCAATACACCCATTTATAAGCCCTGGATTGTCCCTACAACAGCAGTTCTAAATACATAGCAGGTCTGCTTACACACTAACCAGACATCACCAATCCATGCTCCACCTTTCCAGTCCCACTCTTACCCCACACATCCTCACCAGATGAAATAAGGTAGTGAGTTCACTACCATAATTAACCAAGTTCCTTCTAAACTCCAGAGATCACATAACATCACTAAATTCCTAAGGAACTTTTCCCCCTTTACAACCTCATTTAGAGAAACTTTTCAGCTTTTACACCCACTCACAGAATTTATGCAATGCCATGGCCCCAAAAATCACAACTATTGAAATAAAAATATAGCACTTCTGACAGGCCTTTTGCATGAGTCTTACATGTACGGTTTGATACAACTTTTTTTCTTTACTGAGGTCAAAACCACCACTGGATCCACTTAGAAATAAAATATTAATCTGTTACAGGTAGCAACTGACATCCTCTATGTATTTTTTTGTGTGGACTAATAAAGTGGAACATTGACTTAAAACCAAACTCATTAACAACAATCTCAAAACACAAGTGTTTTTTAATATTTCTCTTTCAGTAGCACTTACCACTGTCAGGTTGTCTTACGATAAAACTCAAGAATGTGGATCACGCCTATGGCACCAAGACAAATACAGTAAATGATTGAATACCCTAACTTTGAAAGTACACTTACTTATCTCTATTTTTTCCCCATCAGAAAAAGGTATTGCGAGAAAAATGGCTCTTGGATGGCCTTAGTTCTCTCACTCCAAAAGAGCAAGAAGAAATGGAAAAGCAGAATTGGGAAGATGAACAACGGACTCATGAGCTGGAACAAAACATTTTCAGGTAGGATGGTATCCCTGCCCCTTCTGTCTAGGTTAAAATTGTCCCTTCTTTAAAGTCCTACCTTATTCTGTAAAAGATTAAAATGTCAGAAAGGACTAAACATGCTGTTGGATACACAGAGAAAAGCAATCTTTGTTGTATTTTCTGGTCAGCTAGAATTAGAGAATACACAATGCAAGCTTCCATAAAACGAACTTTATCAAACTGCACAATAAATATCTTACAGAGTATTTGTTTTTCTTATTCCAGACACCCCTTTCATGCTACACTCAGTAGATGTAAGCCCCATAATAAGGGGTTTGCTCTGAGATAGCAATTGTTGAATCAAATTTTCAAAGTAACGGCAAATAGTTTTAAAAGTTCTTCAGTTTCACTAGGTCCTGCACAGCTTTTAATAACTGACTTCTATCGTACCAGAGCCCTTCAGAACAGTACAAGCTGCCTAGCCCCATTAGTATCACTTGCCTTGTTTTCATTAATATTTCGTGCTGTTGTCCTCAATTTATTCCCAGAAGCCTGTGAAGACAAAGAAAGAAAAGGCCTTTTTCTACCTTTTATTAGAGATGCTCCTACAAATCTCCTTGCCTAGTGCCTCCCTACCACATAAGGCTAAGATCAAACTGCATAGGAAGTCTCACATGTGACTCCCTTATTTACTGTGGACATGATTATATGTGCTTATTAGCTGTAGTTAGCCTTTCCCAAATACCACAGGGCTCTGCACACAATCAGCTCCTTCCCTTGGTTCAGGCGTATTGACAGATACCCACAGAAAAGATGGAGTGTTCCTGTTCCTTTAGATTCTGGAAAGGTTCATCGTCCTTTTTTGAGGCTTATTCCTCTAGTTCAGTTCAACAGCATCTTCCTTCATACTCTCCTCTTCCTCCACTGTCCTCCTACACACACCGGTGGCAAAGTTGTCACCAAGGTTACCTCCCACCCACTTCCCTCCCTTACTCCATCTCTCTGACACAAACGATAATTCTCTGGGCTGACAGGCAGCAGCCTAGAGATAGTTTGTCCTGTAATTATGCTGACTTCTCGCTTGAAAGCACTTTTCCCAACAGAACAGCTTTTTGTGCATCTCCGTGGAATTCTTTGTTGCTGTGGTAGGAGGTAGACAGTGTGCTCTAAAAACATCACAGCAAGTTGTGATTGTGAAGATATGCAAGAGGGGTCCCTACAAGTGTGATCACCAGGAAAGAGTTCTGTGTGAGGAAGGACCGGCTCGGGAGCAACAGGGAAGCTGCACTGAGCAACCAGCTCCCCATCAGCCCTCTTGAAGTTCAGCTTTTCTCCAAGCACTGGGAGTATAGATGAGATTTTCAAAGTCCTGCTGACTGAATAAGAGCTGGAGGTTTATCCAAGATCTCCTTTATGCCCTAGCAAATTTGGTGATAGGATATCTTAAAAAAAAAAAAAAAAAAAAAAAAAAAAGAGAGAGAAACCACCACCAACAAAACCACCAAAGTTTTAAAGTCTCAGAAACAAGTAATGAACTGGATTTGGCATGTGGCTACGTTGGGGGAAGGATGCATTTACACTCCTTTTTACATTTTACATGTACACTGTTTCCAATTCCTATGATGAAATCCAAGTAAAGAACAAGCAGTACTACTATAGTGGAGGTCTGTGAACGCCTATGTCACTAAAAAGGAAAGCTGCAGAACTCCCGACATACTGACAGCCTTAGAAACAGTGAAGTATTTTAGCAGGCAGTGTACTGTATCTCCAGTGTCTAAATCTAGCCTGTCACCTCATAACATACTTTTAGGGTTCTCTGCACCTGAGTCACTGCAATTGAGCTATCTCACAGCAATACTGGCAGCAGGTCCCTTCTTGTTCTAATCCTGGGATGACTTGGAATGCAGGATTAGGCCTTAAAAGCCTTCCTGCAATACCAGTTCAGAGATTTCAGCAAATAGGGTTGATTATTCACATACATAATGTCATTTCCATGTCTCGCAGAATCCTGGGTTTGTAACTACAGCTGTAGAGTCTTTCAATACTATTCTTGTAATTATTGTCCTGAATTTGTCATCAGCTCAGGAGCCTTCATTTTTATTTCCTCAGACCACAACCGAACACATATAGTGAGCTTTACTTCTCCGTATTTAGCCATGTAAAATCCTTTTTAGCACGACAAGAATTCATCACTATTACAAATAGTAAAACAGTAATCCAACTAGATCGTCAAACCTGAAAAACCTCCTTTAAATCATTTAGGTAAGTCTGCATAAATTTTTATGTTTACCTGAATTAGAAGCTTACAGGTCTTTTAAAAGACGCCCATAAGCATTTAAAAGAAGATTTCTAAATGCATTTGTGCTTTAACGAAGGAGAAATGAAAGTGCCAAACCCACTGTTCGCCCGCAATTGCTTTCCTAAATCACAACATGGGCCCTGGTATAACATCTCAGTCTGGTTTTTTCCATCTCTATTTTTTGATAATTACACAAACGAGATGCAGATAACACTGTGAATGGGAAGACTGCACATTTAGGACTGCATCACATGACCAAGAACACACATATTATACCCAACAAGGTGGAGGTTCCTCAGCTCATACACTTGATGTATGCTGGAGCCTGTTACAGCCTAACCGTAGAAATGTGCCTGTTACCTTCCCACTAGAATTTTTGTCAGAGCCTTGGTCAACATTCAGCAGCATGTACAGAAAGTACCCATTTTAGAATTCCTTTCCCATGTAGGTGGGATGCAGGGATGAGAAATTTGTTTTGTTGTGCTGGTTTTGGTTGGGGTTTTTTTAAATAATTTATATGCCTGCATTTAGGAGAAATTGATTAAGTATGAATTCTTTTCCTACACAATTCTAGATTCAGTGAATTACAAGCACACGTACTGTTTCTATATCTAGATGGCAGATATTCTGACCATAAAACCAGAAATTTTAATACAGATGAAAATGAAATAAGTTTACTTGCAACTGTAAGCACTACAGTGGAAAAAACTGCAATAAGTGTTTGATTGTAATTGCTGGCTTTTCACCTCATACTAAAAAATACTACTTTTTCCAAGATTCTGTTTTACTACACTTGCTTAATGGAACCTGTGAATGGTTCCTCTTTTATTTTCATATATGTTCTTTTATGGCAATTGATCTTTTTCACAGCAAACTAAGTATTCCCGCAGCTGTTTGTTAATACCAGTATTATCAACTAACTAGTCTTGCCTGTGACCATCTCTGAGGAAGCTCCACCAAATTGCTTTCTCCTTAAAGTGATTCCTACTTCTTGGTGTACATCTGAAATACTTCAGGTTTATCTGTAGTGAAATTATTCAGACAAATTAAATCAGCATAAAATATTAACTGACAAAGAAAATATAACACAAAATGACAGAGTCTTCACTCTTACAATAACAACTTTGCAGGTATAAGGCATGCTAGAAATGAAAATCAGTAGAGAAATGCTCCTAATTATATTCCTGAGCCACCCTGAATTAAGAGAACTTAATTCACCATTGCTGAAGTTTAAAAGACAGTGTAGAGGTTTTTAAGGCCTTGATACAAAAAGAAAGTTCACTACTGAAATACTTACTCTCGTAACCAAACAATCCACAAAACTTAGAGTCTTTGGCAGCTTTTATCTTCACCATAAAGACAAGAGTCAGACTAGGATATTTGATTTTACAGATGGGGGATAGGGGCAGAAGAACATACCTAGAGCAATGTGGGAGCTTCCCTCTGAACTAGGAATTTAAGCAGGTTTAATTCACATCAAGCATCTTTTCTGTAAGTTATACTTCCTACCACTCCGCATAGGCTGTCTAGCAAAAGCCTCTAGAAAACATCCATGGTGCCTTCCAGATATATTTTGCTTAGACATACCCATCCCAGTTTCAATCCAGCCAGCAGTGGTACAGAAACCTAGTAATACAGAGTTCAGCATGAACAAAGGCCACTGAAAAGTACAAAATAAGCAGCAGAGAGTACTTGCACAGTGCTTTTGCTATGCCACAGACAGCACCCAAGTTAACGTAAGTTATGTGTGCAGTCATAGCTTTGACCTGCCCGGTAAATCAGAGATTGCTAAACTGATCATGTAGACAAGTGTCAGGCAGCAACAGTAAGACGTGTTGTTGAGCAGCTCAGTAGAATTCTTTCTTCTGGGCATCTGATTACTAAACTTCACTTGATTCAGATAGATTCTGTACATTCCGATGATTATTTTGTGGGGGTTTTATCATCAGTTAAAAAAATTTGTATCACTTTAAAAGACATTCTGAATACCCTTAGACCAGTCATTGGTTGTTTCTGCTGAGAGGACAGTCACAAATGTAGGCAGATCATTTCCAGTAGTGTCATGGACCTTTCCATCACCCTCCCAAACGGGAACTCTGTTCTGAAACATTCTTTACTCAGTTATCAAATAGAGCTAGTGTAGGTCTGCTAAATACTATGGGTTTCAGTATTTTTTGATAAAAGGGAGAGTTCCATTCTTTGTCTCAACAACAGAACAGTGAACAACGAGTGGCCCAAACCACCTTGCAGACAAGTATCTGAATGCTCTGGTTACAGACAAAACCAGCGTTTATATTATCTGTTCTCTTCACCCTCGTTGCACGTTGGGGGTTACAGTGAGCCAAGTGAGCATGTCAGCATACACGCTGAATGCAGAATTAGGACTCCCATTTTCTCATTTAATATTCAGTAAGTTGCACTCATTCTTGATGGAATCAGTTGCTAACCAACACACCTAAAAACAGACAAACCTATTCAGTGGTTTGTAATGTGATACCTGAAGGCAGACAAAGGCTGGATGGACTCCAGAGCTGCTAAAGCATTTGACTCACCTCAGAACATGTGAGGGCTTGCTAAACTGCCTTTTCCTCTCAGCCCAGTATTCTCCAGGGCGGTACCCTCCTACCTGCTCTTCATTCTTAAGCCGTTCATTTTAATTCTGGGGTGGCGGCGGTGCCAATGCTGGCAGATTAGATGGTGGCCAGCAGCAGTCAGGTATGCTCTGCAGGAATTTCTTAATTCAGCTACTACTATGACAAGGGAAACCCCAGTGTCGTGGTTTAACTCCAGCTAGCAAAATACCATGATTATTACTACCAGTTTAGTAGCTTAGCTTCTAAGGTTCCTTCTTTCACCTGCACCTCCATACTACTTATTTTCCCCTCTCAAATAATGAGCACTACTCAAGGACAGAATGACAAATACCGAAATTATTGATTTAATACAGTAGGTATGTCATATTTCCATTTTTCTACAAAACACAGCAGCACTGTTTCTTAGAATTGCTAGCACAGCTGCTAGACCCTTTCAAGACAAATACAAACTGTAACTTCATAAGAAAGGTCACTGATTTAAACACACCAGAACAAAACTAGCATAACTTTTCAACTGCACGAAGTCAAAAGGGTTTTGATTTCTCTGAACTACAGAAATTACATCTGTAAAAGATTGCATCTGTTAAGTTTCCTTTCAATAAATTCCAGCATGCACACTCATAACATCTCTGAAAATGAACCCTAAGATCTACGTCTATATGGAAGTACAAGTGCAAAAGAGATACTTAGGGTCTATACGCCATTCCCATTATATGGGTAGAAGCGTTTTTCACTAAATCCACTGAGCACTGAATCAGCCCTCTGAATTACCATATGAGTGGGTGTCTGTATGGGTGTGACAGCATAAACAAGCTTAAATAATTCTTTCATTGATCTCCCAGATAACCATGAGGTTTATCATCTTTGATTTATTTGGGGATGTATTTTCCTTTCTCTCTCCCCATCTCCCCACTTATTTTTTTCATTAAATAAACAGAAGAGGAGGAAAGGTATCTAGTAGTGTTTAGAGTCCAGACTGAAATAAACCCATAGCAAAGGTTAATGATACTACAGCTCATTACGCTTCTGTGAGCTTTTAATGATTAATTTTCACATTATGATAATATTACAATCAAGCCTCATGTAAAAATACAACATTTGAATATATTAAACAAATACCATTGTGTAAGAAGTGCAAAAACATGGTCATTGCATTACTTTCTTTTATAGCCCTACAAGAATATTCATCCCTCTCATTATAAAATTTTTAAATTTTAGCACTATAATCGGTACCTTTGAGCAGGGGACTAGGCGCACCTTGTGTTACCTGCTTTTAAATATATTTTTTTTAGCTTTTACTTTAATCCTGAATGCATTTTTTTTTTCACATCTGAGTTCTGAGGTCTGTGATGCCACTGACACAAGCCTATGTAGTATCCTATTATTGTAGCTCTACAAATATGAGTTTAAATAGGGTAAGAGCCACAATGTTAATTCAGACTTTTCAAGCAGTCACACAGAAGGAGATAAATAACGCTTCTCTGCCAGCGAGAAACATAGATATAACATATAACAAAAATGTGAGGGAAAGGGAGCTGAGACTTAAATAATGTACAAACCTACAGCAGAAGTCAATAGCCCAAAATAAATATTCACTGTTGAGCTCCAATATCCCTTTTACATTATGCTAAAGGGCTTTTTAAGAAAATAGTTAGCCCATCAGCCAAGTCTTAACTGGCAAAATACTTCTGATTTGCACTGCTAAAATCTGACAAAGATAAGTCAACTCCTGAATATCCTGCTGTTTAGAGAACAGCCGGTGTTAGTATATTTGGTATTTGTAAGAAGTAGGCTTCAAGTCTTCGTAAGCCAAGCTCTCACTGACTAGATCTGGGTATATCAAGGCTCCTCCTCTAATAAATAGACCCTTAACAATGGTTTCATAGTGTTGGAAATCTCAGCTAATTGCAATCTTAGAAAGTGATTGCTATTAGCACCTGATACAACATGTATCAGGTAGAAAACTATCCAGTTTTCTCTTGCAAATTCACTGGTAATACTTGTGAGGATACTACCTGAGCAAAGACTGCAAACATTAACCTTCCCAGCTGCTTGTCTTAGCTGTGTTTGAGCAGTGTGTGTGTCTTATGACTACTGTTCAGCTGAAAAGGAATGCTTTCCAGAAACAAGATTTCAGCACTTTTCCCAGAGAATTAAGTACACAAAACACCAATGAATGACTAAGAAGGACACATATATGTCTGTAAAAGCCTTAGTACACAGCCTCAAAGAGGAGTCCTTAAAAACATCAGTAAGTCTGTAGCTACACAAGCTCTGGTCTAGGATATCAGGAACACTACAACAACCACTCCACATCAACACTATTTGCATTTTTAATCAAGAGCTTTTCCGTAGCATCCTCCTGCTATGCAGGTTGCTTAGTTTTCAAAATCCACACAATTATGAAATTATCCCTTCATAGAAGCAGCCAGCAAAGCACATCACTATTATGATTTCTAGCTGTATAAATTTTCATAAAAATTAGCTGAGCTGGTTTATCTACAAAATGTACTTGCAAATATCATTATCAAAAAAGTGAAATCTAAATGCAATTTTATTTCCATTGTTAGAGGTGGTTCTACTGGAATTACAGCTTCTAGTTATAGATCATCTAAAATATTCCTCTCGGGCATCCTCATGACTAGAGTTTGCCTACATATATAAAAATATAGCATATGAGGTGATTTATTCTAGCCCTTTAAGTACTACAAGGTACAAGAACACTCTTCTGAGTTCCTTACAACAAAAGAATTTTCTCCTTTTCATCATGTGTACAAGTGCACATACGAAATCAAGAGACAAAGTCATAACCCTAGTGTCTGTATTCTAGATTCCTACATCTCAAATTACAATGTATAAATCACATGTCTCGATATATTGTAGGAGAGAAAATTTGCTTAGAGATGAGGAAATGCAGTGGAGGACTGTATTCCTTATCTATTCCTTCCTGAAAAGGAAATTACTTCATTTCAGCCACTGTTTTCAAAGTAGGCTCAGAAGGAACCTATGGCAGGTACAGTTTGTTTTGGTGGGGTGTTTTAAGTTTTGGGGTGGGTTTTCTCCATTTTCTGGGGTCTTTTAAATGAGAATAATTATTTCACAGTATTTCCTGATGCACGTAAAGTTATCAGCTGATCTCATATTAGAGCAAAATTTGTCAGGGTAAGTAGAACCAGCCCCACTAATGTCCATATTTACAATGTTTTGAATCGGAAATGTTGTTCTCTGCCTGGCATTAAATCAAAGGGAATTATGATTGCAGACTGGAGAAGGAAATTGAGGACCTGGAAAGAGAAGAAATGGAAGTCTCAGCTAAGGAAGAAACAGTTTTAAAGAAACTTAAGTCTGTTGAGAAGACAACAGAAGACATAATAAAGGTTAGTGCCAAATTATTCCAGAAGTAGAATTCATTACTTGTTCATCATAATAACCAGGGAAAGGGGAACTAGCTGGATCCTGTGATTGGTCACGAGCTTTTGTCTAAAGTGACTAGTTCAAATACAAGAGGGGTCAGGATGTTCTACTGCTCAAGCACCCAAATGTCTCCATTTGCTTGTTTATGGGGGGTGGGGAAGGAATTCCTATCATTATGCATCTATAGCACAAAAAAACCAAACCAAAACAAAACAAAAACCACCAGAGCACTGACACCAACCAGCATCTGTGCATCTTAGCCAGAGACAGACATAACAGAGGCTGACATTGATACTCCTTCAACCCAGCTAAACCTCATCATGCTTTCCCAAGTCCCTGAGCAAGGTTATAGTGAAACACGACTTAACATCATCAACCATCAGTCTTTATCAAGAGGTCATTTTGATACTTGAAAATCATCTTAAACTGTCTCAAAAATTATACTAAAGAAGCTAACTTCAGTTCTCCAGTTGTTCTTACACACACACTCCCTCTCTCATCAGCACAACTGGAAAGCCAAAGTAGAGCCTTTGGAAGTCTTTGAAGCCAACCAGCTTGGGCCAGTGTGAGGCTGTCTCACAGATGAACACTGTAATGTCATGTCCTTCCCTGTATGACTTGGAATCACATGGGCAAAAAAAAACCCAGGAAAAATTCACTTCTTCCCTTGCCCTGCTCCAACAGAACAGGTTCCCCTTTTAGCTCCTTCTCAGTATGAAGCCATACACAAAAAAAAGTTAAAACTGTCAGGTAAAGCAAAGTACCATTGAGTTAACATCTTAAAACTGACAAATCACATTTATTGTTAATGGTTCTCTTTCCTAGACTGTGAAGAATGAAAAAGCAGGAATTGAAAAAGGTATGTTTAGTAAAAAAAATAAATTTAAAAGTGTTCTTGTAGAAGTTAGTGAAAACATACTAAATGTTTGGCGGATCATCTTTATGCAGAGGCAGACTACGTATATGCCAGCATTCCTGACCTTCCCAAGTATTTCAGGCCTTCTGCACTGAGAAGTGCAGCACACGCTGCCACGGATGATGAAGAAAAGAGAAAAGGTACTGCTTATTAGTACATCCAAAGAGTATTATGTGCAAAGACTGCCTATAGATTAAAAAGAGAAGCATAAACATTACAGATATGGGACAATGCTGTAATCATTTAAGCTGTGTTATGTAATCAGTGAGGTCATCAGAGCTGAGAGGTGGAACAATGGTGTAAGGTATGTGCCGCTGAGAATAAGGATCAAGTGTTTTTACGACATTGACACTTCTTTCCAGCACTTTGTTCTTCTACCTGGCATAACTAAGTAGTTCCTCCCTTCATATCATACATTTCACATTTTCCATCTGCTTACACCCACTGGGCAGCCAGCAACAGTCTGGTTGCTTCCAACTACTACAAAGCCTCCTAACCCTTCTGAGTGCCCAAGACTAGTCTTGTAGCATGCTGAGCTCTTAACTGCTCTTTCCCAGCACACCACCAGAGGCCAAGGTTCAATCTGCCTCAGCCAATCACATAATGAAAACTGGCTCCTCAGCAGCTTATTTTTCCTCACAGATTAGATCCAAACAACAATCCGCTTCAAGTTTGGACAGAATGGAAGGAGGCATTCAAAATGAGAATCCAACATATTGGTTATGTATGTGATAATTTCACATATCTGATTATTCATTCAGACAGTCATTCTCTATCACTGTCAGAACTCTTCCGTAGTATTTCTTGCTGCTGCTGCATTATCAGTTAAAGCACTTGTTTCTTTCAACAGCATTGTTTGCCATGGAAATTAGAGTTGAAAAAGACATGAAGACAGGAGAAAACACAGTGTTATCAACAATACCTCTCCCCTCAAAGGAGTTTAAAGAGACAGGAATTAAAGTCTATGACGATGGCAGAAAGTCAGTCTATGCAGTGTCCTCAAATGGCAGCACAACACAAAATGGGATGGATGAACTTGCTCCTGTTGAGGTGGAGGACCTGCTACGGCAGGCGACAGAAAAAAATTCCCAGTCTCCCACAGAGTATCATGAGCCTGTGTTTGCAAACAAATTTTGCAGGCCAGTTACTCCTCAAAAAGACAAATTAGTCCCTGGACCAAAACCAGAAGACACTCATAGAAGAGATATTAATGGATTTAACAATCAAACAGAATTCTCCTGCAAAACGGAGCCCTTTATGCAGCAACATAAAGAGAATGGGCTTGATCTTCCAAAGTTAATACAGCCAAAGCCTCCCTCTCCACAACTGTCCCATTCAGAGAAGAAAGTGCACACTAATCCTGAGAACAGAATAGATAATGAAGAAAAGACAGCTGCACATGAGGAACTAAAATCTTACCAGCCTACAAGAGAAAGGCAAAATGAAACAAGGCTTTTAAGTCCCTGCCACCTTAATGAAACATCCCCTGCATCTCAAGATGAAGATAACGTTCAGTACAGCATTGTCCAAGCTGTACCATGTTATGTGGATGATTCTGAACCAGTAACAATGATTTTCATGGGTTATCAGCATATTGATGATGATGCAGAAGCAGACCAAAAGTTGTCACGATACGATGGGGTTATCCGTGCAGAATTAGTCATCATAGATGATGATGAAGATGACAGCAAATCTGAGAAACCAGCATATCATCCCATAGGTCATTATAGTCAGGTTTATCAGCCACCAAGCAGGAAAACCACTGAAGTCCCACAGACAAACCCTGTCAGCCATCTGGGTGCGAGCCTGAACAAGGTACCCCACAAAAATTCCATCTCTCTGCAAGAACAAGAGGAACGCTTAAGCTCACCAACACACTGCGCTCATCTTCACAGCCAGGTATCTGGAGATGGTACCGAAGATCCCTCCCTAACAGGTAACGGAAAAGGAAAATCATGTCACTGCTGTTCGCTTATGTAGCAAACTGGTAGTACTCTTTCCTGCTAGCAACGATTTCACTTTACCATTTGGATTGTTTCATGGGACTAATATACAATTACTAATAATTTCTTTTGCTCTTATTTGTTAACAAACGCCAATCTGCATTTTGGCACTGTTGAATTATTTCATCTTTAGCAATGCACTAGTTAGCTCATTTTCCAAATTTTGACATGCTATCTCAAAAAAGCCATTTCTGTAACCTTCAAAGATTCAAACTGGTTCTCTTTCAAGTGACAGAAGTTCCATTAATGCTACCTCAATTAGCAGAATTAGTTTTCATTTCTACCAGCTAACTAACAGCATTGCTTCTTAACACTGCCACCACAATGGAATGTTTTTGTGCCTATCATCTGCATTCTAACGACTTCCTGGATAATCCAAATTGCTCCTTAAATCAGAAAGACTGTTTAATAACCAGCTTTACTTTGCTTTTTTCTGGAATCAGCACTGCTCACCTTGCCTTGAAAACGTTTATGCCAGTTTTAACTTTTTTTGTTAACCTGAGTTAGATATTTTTATAGCCTCTGAAAGACAATGAAACAGTTTACATCGCTACATGTGGTAAATCCATATAGGTCATAGTGTTATTTTTTTACCACTTTTTATACTCTAAGGTGTCTATTTCTTACCATGACATTTTGTAATACAAGGTTGAAAGAACAGCAGCAAGATCTTCCAGAAAAACGGAAAGCTCTTCTTTATGATTATGTTGCAATTTATTTTGTACGTGTTAAAGTGCATTTAAGTATATTTACAGAGCAGTAGATTTCAGGCATTAGGCACATTCCACTTCAAGGTCACTACACTCTGCTTGAACTAAAGAAAGATCAGGGGTCCTGATCCCATATTCTCTCTCCACTCCTCTCCCAGTCTGTATTCTGAATAACTTTGCAATTTGGCAGCAAAAGCATAAGTTCAGGCCCTGACTAAAGCTGCATTGGCAGCCCTGCGTTTCTTTACAATACAGGTAAAGCCAGGAGAGAGGGTGGTCATTGGATCATGTAAGGAGCTCTAAGAATTTTTGCCTCAGGAAAATTAGGAAGAGCAGCTCAGTGAAGGCTCTCAGTTTACAGGAGTATCATCATCACGCAGCCACACAGACAGCCTGAAATATCACAGCAGTGCTGCCCATCCTGTCTGATCAACAAGGCCCCTGAACTTTTCTATTGGATCACGTAAGGAGCTCCAAGAATTGCCTCAGGAAAATTAGGAAGAGCAGCTCAGTGAAGGCTCTCAGTTTACAGGAGTATCAACATCACGCAGCCACACAGACAACAGCCTGAAATATCACAGCAGTGCTGCCCATCCTGTCTGATCAACAAGGCCCCTGAACTTTTCTGTCAGGTGACAGGACCTTTGTTTCTTGCAAGCATCAATCCTATCATCTGTGCACTTCCCTGTGTCCTCCAGGACCAAGGGGTGCTGCCAGCAACTCTCATACCAGCAACTGAAGCAGAAATAGCTGATACAGGCAAGATAAAACACTCCAGCAACTGCTCCAGCCCAGTATATTTTGGGGACGGTCTTTTAATTCCCCCATGACATATGTACAGGCATATAATGGAGAAACAGCACCAACCCACCCACCAGCTGGTTGCTACTGAAACCATTCGTTCATCCTACACCTACAGCCTGCTGCATGGGTGCCCCTGCACAGATCCCAGGAAAGATTTCCAAGAAGTAACTTTGAGCTGGCAGTACCATTCAGGTGAGCCATGTACAGGCCACAGGAGGTTAGCTGAGCACCTCTATCTTTGTTTACTGTTGTCTCCTGAAAGAAGGTGTGAAACATCTTTCCCTGCCACTCACAAACACTCTCCAAACAATTTGGGTTCTCTCTCTTGAGGTTAGTGGAAAACAAATACTGACTTTCAGGGAAGAGGAATAAGTGTAAATCTAGCAGACATTGGAGAATCTGTTCTCTTAATCTGTATTTGGTTTTATCCATCTACTTACAAGTATTGTACTCCACAGAAAATAGTCAGTTAGGAAAAAACTGGTCCCAAGTAAAGTAAAAGCACTTCAGCAACTGCCTCAACAATACCCCCCAACAGTCAGCACTGCCTCCAATTGAGTGTCTTAAGTGCCCAGTAAAATTTGGAGCTAAGCCTCTTTATACCTCCACCTTTTTATTGCTAGTCCCTGGGACATTTTGATCAGTGGCAAAAGCCAGGAAGTGACTCAATTTTTCCCAAGCAGTCCTGTAGTCCTACTGCGACTTCTATAAAGGAAACAAAACTAAGATGTCTCTTAAATCTAGAAAAATGTATTACAGAGCTGTTTCTTAGGGAAATAAACAGTTTTCAAAGCAGCCACTGAAGCCCAGCCTAGGAAGTTCACTCTAAACACCACCAGTGAAAAGAGGGGAGTCAATTATTTTTGATATCTCATTGTTCATTACTAAAACAAACCGTACAACAGAAAAAAACCAATCCTCTCTGAAATGAAAGCTTTGGGAAGCAGTTGCAGCATTTGAACATTAAACAAGCACTGAGGACTCCAAATGAGAATGGAAAGCAAGGAAGCACAGGACAGACCAGGGAGACAGTCCCTTCTGTAGTAATCCTGCTTTGGGAAAGAAATGAACCTTTAGGGCATGTTACTGAAAAGGTTAGCAATGGTCAAGGACAACTCGGAGGTAAAGGAATTATTCCATGTGCAAATCTATATTGAGATAGATCAGATTAAGGTAGGAGCTTTCAGCATGACCCCAAACTGCCAAATGCAAGACATACCTCTTTCCATAGGGGAGCATTTTTCCTTTCCCCATGAGCTTGCTGGGAAACTAATATCACAAAGATGTGTCCTCAGAAAAAACATAGAGAGAAGGATGACATTGCTATAAATTAGGACACCAATGTTTTGCATTATTAGAATTTAATTTCTTCTTTAAATTTCAGTCAAATGAATTAGTGTGCAAATGTTTTGAAGATTCAATACTCATTAGGGAAATCGAAAGTCCTCACAGGGAACAACGTCTAGACATAGTGGAATGAATAAGGAAAGGAAAAACGGAAGCTGAGTAGGCAGTAAAACCTACTAACAGTGTGGAACAGGTTCTCGTGGGACATAAAGATTCGAGGCTTTTGACAGGTAGCTAGCCTAGATGAGGTAATTGTTTTCCTTACTCCTGGAAGCTGTGCAACCTTCAAAAACACAACAGAGACTTAGCTCCATTTGTGCTGAAGAAAGTAATGAACAACAAAACTTTTTAATAGAGAAAGATTCATACATGCCATCTGTTCCTGTAAAGCACAGAGCAAGACAAAACCAGACTATTGGCTGTTGTTCTCTCAAATCACAACCAGGACTTGAATCCTTCAGAATCACTTGGTCTGCAAAAAGTACACAGGGTCTTTGTAAGAGCTAAGCTTAACATCAGCAGCACTGTGATATAAAGTTACACTCAGATGCTTCTGATTTGCAACAACTTCAACATTCAAGACATAACTCAAGTTGGACATAAGCTGACATGCATAAATCAAGTAAACAGCTGCTTTGACCCCTTGTCTCTCAGTACAGAGACACATGCAGGATGGAGGAATGAGATGCTATTTTGGGTGACTCTTCAAACTAACAGGTCAGAGAGCTGGAGATTATTCTCACTGCATTTTAAGATCAGCTACATGGTGGGGGAAGGCTCTTACATATCAAACAGCAGCATTATATTGCTGTTCTAAAAATAAACTCCACATTTAATCACCTACCCTGCACTGTCACTTTCAAACTAAGCCACATTACATTATACCCAGTTACAGACAATAGACGTACTGATGTTTAAACTGATACTAAATTATTCCATCAGACTTAAATTGGGAATATGACTAACTCCCACTCTGACTCATTACAGTGGGAGGGGGGGAAGTTTTGTGTGAACATCAACACATGAAATAAAAGCTTCCAAAACAGTTACAGCTCCCACTGAGGAGTTTAGTTTAAACAAAGAGTTTGTTTAATTATTGAAGCATCCTTTTCATCTGTCAGCATCTAGCCAAAGACAATATAATCTGTCTGCAACACCTTAGTGAAGGTAACAAAAACAGTTAGAAAAGAGCTGTGCTAATTTTCAAATAGCGATAATGGAGTAATTTTTTAATATACCTGCTTTACTGTGAAATTACCAGAACTAATGCCTTCTACTGATTTATTTCTATAACAATAAAACAATGCTTATTCTGCTGGATTAACCACCTGAGGTACGTATATTCTTCATTTTTCTAAATAAGAAGATTTAGCATCAGAAACAAAGTTAGTCTTAAAATGCAATGGCTTGCCTTTTTTCTTTTTTTTCAGCTCTGAGGATGAGAATGGCAAAGCTGGGGAAAAAGGTGATTTAACAGCTGTAATGACAAGGAAGTAAAATTTACTATCCAAAGCAGAATAAAGCGAAGAAGAGTTTCTTCAACATCTTTGGATCATATTGCTTGTTTTGCTCCTCTGTTTTATGCATCTGGGTTATCTTGCTCTCTGCATAATCCAACAAACTTTAACGGATTTGACTAACTGCTGCACACAAATAAATCACATCCTAGATTTTGCTGAAAATAGTGGAAAGTCGCCCAAGACCATAAATGTAGCGTATATCCAAGTATGAAGACATGTGCATACCTGTTCCCACAATGGGAAAATGTTGCTACATACACAGAGCAGATAAACACTCATCTCCACTGAACTTCACAGGACATTGTTTCACTTCAAAGTGTGCCAATCTACCCAATTCTGATTGAAAATGCTGTCCCAGCATTTTTCTGTTAACAGCATTGGTCAATGAAAAACTAAACATGAGATAAGAGCAGCAAGAAATGTAAATATGAAAGCTGGTTTCCAAACATACAACCTTGGTCAAAATTCAAAGCATTCCTTTTTAAGTGACAGCAAAACAAACAAAAATAGTAAAGTCAGCATTTAAATATTTAGCCACTTCTAGAGCTCCACAGTCCACCTACCCTTCTATTTTCAGTATGACAGTATAGCCGTCCTCACGCCCTGCTCCCTTCCACATGCCACGTACATGCTGCCCACCCACAACTTCACATACTGGTCCTATGCGTAACACTATGAACAGCCTGACCTCCCAGGCATGGTTTCATCTCCTAGCTTGCTACAGAAAGCCTGCTTTTCCAGGAAATTTATTGCCAGACTGGCAGTAACAGTCTTAAAAAAACCCAAAAACAAACAAAAAAACCCCTGCTTATCATACAGGTTTCAGTTGGCCAGGGAGGCTAAAATTAGTGCAAGCCTCCCATCACAAATACTGAGTTGCCAATGGCTTGTCCTGCAGCTGCCACACAAAGTCTGTTAGAGGTGCAGCCGCTGCTGGGAACAGCTCTCCAGCAAGGCCCAAAGCTCCCACCAAGGAACAGGTCGTTTCTTTCCACATGAGGGAGAAGCTAAGTGCCCTTAAAGCAGCCATAAGGTATAATTACAGTTAGAAAAATCACATGCCAGTCAGTTTTCCCCCCGCCAGGTACATAGTTCCTGGGGGAAGGGACCCATAGCACTACATCCTTACATTCAAATCAGTACGATAGCTTTATTTTGCTAGGTCTTAGCCTGACTTGAATCATTAAACAGGTAAAGCTCAGGTTGTGTTACTCTAGTATAGCTGACTTAAATTATGCACCAGCCAAAAATAACCATAACTTTTTTGCTGGTCTTCCTCCAAAGCAGGAAACTGAAGCTACTACCTCACCCAGAGGAACAATGGCAGTATCAGCTGACTTGCAGCCTCTGAACACTTGGTGGCTTTCAGTCTGAAGTGGGTAATAATCTCAGATTTCAGGATTCGTCAGGGACGGTTGTCTGGAGAGTGCAATAGTAGATAAGAACAAATAAATTTAACTGTATTATACTTTCTCAATGTCTAGCCTCTTTTGGGGGGTTGTTTTTGTTGGATTTTTATAGTGGGTCATCCCTCCCCCCCCCTTCTGTTTCTTCTGTTATTTGTTGGTTCTGAGAGCAGAGGGAATTACCCTCAAGTTTGGTTTGTTTTTGTTTGTGGGTTTTTTTTTAAATTATTTTTCTTCTTAAAGGCTCTGAACAGGAGACACCAAAAGAAGTGAGAGAGTAGGAGAGCGATAGGAAGTAGTCATGACCAGTTTTCGTAACAGCAGCAGAATGCTATGGACACTCAGCCCCTGACTTCCCCAGCAATCTGTGCTATTAAAATGAAATGATCTTGAAAAGGGGGAAAAAATGCTGCTGCCACCTTATTATTATTCAAAGTAGTTGTTAAAAAAATAAAAAAAGGGATACTGAAGACAGACCACAATAGTGAATAAGTAGTAAATGTACAGGTGCAATTCACTATCAATGCACAAGTAGAATGAAAAAATAGAAATAGCCCTAACCATAGACAGCACAGTAAGCAGCTGTTAAATTGGTGTTACGGGCTAGGAAGCAGAGCACTTTGGCATGAATTTAGACAGTCCTCTGAAAACCTCAACTCCATGCTTAGAAGCCACAAAAATGCAGACAGCTTAAGGACTTACTAGGGAAGGCATGGAAAACAAATCAGAACATAACTGTGTCACAGCCCGTCATATTTACAGCTTGGGTAGAGTTTGGTCAGCCCATCTCTGAAGACACAAATAGAGAAGGGTAATGAAAATTATCTGAGTGTGAAATGGCTAAACACAACAGCAGTCCTACAGGGAAAAAGACAGTAAGGCACAGACATGAGAGGCTTAGGGAACTGTAATAAAAGCAGGAAGGTAAAAATAAAATACAGATCATTAAACAATGACATCAAGAAGCAGGCTTAAAACAAAAACAGGAAGCCCTTTCTCACAGTGGCTAATTAAATAGCAGGGCAGAAGCATTAGTAGATTTTTTTTTTAATCATTAATTGCACACTTCATAGATAAAATCCAATCACTACAGAAGTTCACAGTTCAACTGCAGTTTCTAGCTTAAGAGGCCCTTGCACAAACCCTGACAAGTAGCAAGGAGATCCTGCTGAGTCTAGAAAATATTACTGTGGTTTTGTTACATCTCCTGCTCTCAGCACTCATTGCTACCACTTCTGGAGACAATACTGGGCTCAGTGGATCTCTGCTTTACCGTATGGCAGTTCTGATGCTGCATATATTAAAACTATTCAGTTTGTATCAGGTGAATCTGAACTGTCCTCCGCTAGCTATGTAGCAGCATGAATATCAGATCATTATTTTGGAGGGAGAGACACAAAATGGAGCATTCAAGAGTTGCAAGCTTCTGGGAAGCAGGGATGTCCATCATCTGAATGCTGCAGCCCCAGAGCTTTCCCACATCCCATATCAAGAACAACAGAATTACAAGGCGGCAAATCATCTTTTTCACGTGTGTATAGATGCCATGCAAAATCTCAATTTATCATCATTAAAGCCAAATAATTTCTAAGGTCCAGCAAGACAAAAGTTTCTCTGAAACAAAGGCAAAGCTGGAGTCCTTGGTGCAGTATCATTTGCCCAGGATATCACAGATACCGGGTTCAGTGTGACACAGATTTTCAGCTTTTGTGGTTCACAATATGTAAAGTCACTTTTGCACATCACAAGCAAGACCAGCAGAAGCTATGGAGTGGTTCCATTAGCTCATCTATAAGCTAAAACAGATGGTACCAAGCACATTCTGAAGCACTCGTCCTATTCCAATTCTGCTGTGCCACTCCCTCAGGTAAGTGAACACGACAGCCTCCCCCTTCACACATACCCCTTGGAGAAGTTGGGATCAGACTGAAGCGAGCAAAGAATTTCTCAGAATTACCAGTAGATCCCCTCTTAACCATCCTTCTGTTTACTTAGAGCCTTTCTTACTTTAGCCTGCACTGAAGCTCTAAAATCACAGAGATTAACTTCTGCATTGAAATACAAAAGACTGCAGTTTTTCCTCGATGACTGGCACTCACCTTGGAGTAGTTTGGAAAGGAATGCACCCATGTAGGGCAGTTTACCCACATGACAAAAGAAAACAAGCCATAACGGTTCAAATAAAAGCTTAAGCATAGACACCAAGTACACATATAATTCACAATGTCTACTTATATGAACTGGCTTGAATTTGAAGATCGAGTTTCTTAATGAATAGAGAATTTTTCCAATTAGTTCACCTAGGAACATTTCCTGTTTTGGACATCCTTTATGTATCTCAACCTCACAGTGACAGATTAAAGCAAGCAAGCAAAATAAAGATGCTGTTGTTTGAACAAGAGCGCCACATAGCGTTCCAAACCATGATGGAAAACAAAAGGCAGGCAACCTTTCTCTAGCCTTCCCAAACCTGGGTAAAGGGAAAACACGTACATAATTACGCCAAGTATAAGCTCTCCCCACCTTGTGAGAGGAAACAGTGTAGCGTTCACTGTAAGAGAGAAGCAAAGAACACCTTTTCTTAGTTCATTCCACAGCCTGCACCACAGCTAGCCAAATTATTTCAAATAAATCAAAGCAGCAGTGAATTCCATTGCATTTGAGCTATTTGTGTCAGTTTTCATTCAAAACATATGCAAGAAATAGGATTTGCAGTTAGGCCAAGAGAAGATGACCAGTATTTGGAGGCTGCACCTAACAATCAAAACAGTACACTACTTGTGAGACTGACCACAAGTTTCTGGGAATGGGAGCGTTTGTCTAGAAGAACCCAAAAAGAAGTACACTAATGTTGCTTTGTCATCACAAATTTAATCTGAGAGTAAAATACTGAAACCTTCTCTATCTCTTCTCGTGATGAAGTTCTTGGCTTCAGTGGGATTCCTTTATGAAGAAAGGCAATGAGAAATTTCTTACATCATACTTGATCATTCAAAAAAAAACCCCAAACACCAACAA
>NW_010244302.1:58271-72342 GCF_000690775.1 Eurypyga helias
CCTACCCCCCACCTCCCTGCTGATACCAAACACTTTCCATGGATGTTTTTCTCTTCCTCTGCACCTCCCCCCAAAGAACTACTCCAGAAATTCTGGAAGTCGCTAGAATGTAATGCCACATTACTTCCTCTTACTAATCAAGCAGGAAGGAAGGGGGCAGGGGGGGTGTTGTGAACAAACATTGCACAAAATTAACAAGCCTTTCCATCAAGTAAATTACAATCAGATACAATATTGCACATAAGGCCTCACATAAACTATGCAATATTCCTTGCACTGGGAAGGAACAAGTTACCCAGAGAACAAATGATAATTCTGTCAACTTTAAAGCTGTATTAGATGTGGAATAAGGACTTTTTTTTCTTTTTCTTGAAAAGAAATTCTGTGTTACAGAAAAAAGAACTATTTTAACATTCAGTTTCAGTAAGAGTTTCTCCAGGAAGCATTTAGATGACTAATTTATAAAATACCTACAAAGAAAACAGACAAACCATTTTGCTGCTAAGCAAGACTATTCTAGTTTCTATTTGACAGCTTCTCACCTTACTAAAGCAGACAAAAAAACTTTAAGATATTCACATTCATGTTTTAAAAACCATGTGTTCACTGTCACATGAAATGAAACACACAGTACAGCTATTGCATGACAGAAAGAATCCAGCATTGACTTCATTTTAAAAAGCCATCAGTTCTGCCTAGGTTGAGAGATTTTCTTGTAAAAAGTCCTGCTATACAACAGAGTCCCCCAAAACTTTAGTACTAGAAGGGCCTGTGATTTCCGGGCGTTTGAGATCAGAGTTATCTTAAAAACCCATAAACACACACAGTTAGCCATACACCTATTTGCCCTTCACCCTGGGTTTTGCCATAATCCTTCATCATCCCCATTTCTCAGTCTGACTCTGCAGATTCCAGAGGAAGGGAGATGGTTCAACTAACACTCACAGCCTGCTGCTGACAAAGGGACTAATCCCAGCTCTGTAAATATCCTTACGGCTAAACCAGTTACTTGAGTGGCCAAACTACAGACAAACTTGTAGCTGCCTGAGTATGACTTGGCCCTACAACAGTTTGCACTGAGAATCTGGGGAGATGGAAGAAAAGATTAAAATAGATAATTTTAGTAAATGGAGAGAACCACTACCTGACGTACAACTATTTTAGAGCTGGCCATCAGGTAGTAGAGAGTTGTTGCTGTAATTGTTTATACCAAGCCAGGCCTCACTGCTTACTATTCTATCCAATATTCCAACCAGCTACCTCAGCAGCCCCAGGCTGAAGATATAAAGTGTTACAACTAAAAAATAATATTTTCTAATACCAAAAATGAAGTAGTGTGGAAGCAAACTGCTCAGAGCTGCAAAAAACAAATGCAAAGCACTGTGCTGCATAGCGTATTAAGGGCTCATTTCTGAGATGCCATTTCAAGAGCGTCCTTCCATACTTAGGCAAACCATGAACCAAAAAAAGTTAAACAATGTGATCTCTTTCTGTACCCTGTTCCTAGTTCACATATTTAGATCAACCTTTTGTTGTCTAAAAAAATGCCTCCCATATACTTGTAAAAACAGTTCTGCCTCCTAGATATACCAGCTCACAGAACTTTCACTTCACATTAACAGAAGCTGCTTTTCCAGAATTCAAACCAGTTCCTAATCTACATTTCGCTCAATATGCAAATACAACTGCAACATTCCAGAGCAAATATTTTCACTTCCATTTAAGCATCAACTGACATAAATCCATCCTATTCACACAGAAAAGTAATTCAGAAGTCACAATCAAAGACAGCAAAACACAGAAAACCATAGACACAGACATGTTCTTCCTGTTTGAGCTTTGGGTAAGTACAACTGGTTTTAATGCACTTAAACTGCAAACATGTTTTCTCCTTATAGTTTGGAAGTGGAGAGGGAATGGTCAGAACAGTATTTTGAGTGATGCAAATGGTGATGTCACTAAAGGACTGAAGTTCTCAAACTCTCATGCTTGTATAAGCAGCAGAGTATTTTTTGCATTTAGCTCATGCACAGACAACAGCATTTGTGACAGGTTTTCACTAAGGTGGGTTTTTTTTTTCTTTTTTAATGCACAGAACTGTCACAAGCAGGAAGTTGTCACCTCATATGCCACTAGAACACAATAAAGTGAACAGGGCAGATTCTGGATCAATCCTTCCAGGTTTCCCAATAATATTCACAAAAGGTTTAGAGAACAGTCACGAAGGAGTGGTGACTTCTCAAACTATAAGCTTCCATCAAGTTAATTACTCCACTTAAAAAACAGGCACTTCATTCCTTACTCAGGCAAAGAGTCCCATTAAAATCTTATCAGAAGACAGCTTTTGCAGGACAGCAGCATCCTCCCATACATTTGAGTTCAAGTTCTCCCTAACACCGAGCATGATGCACGCGTGCTATTATTCTTCAATACATCTTCAGGGAGGTGTTGAAGGAAGAGTTGTAATAGAAAGCATTCCTTGCAGGTTTTTCAACTGCACAATATTTCATCACAAAATTCTCAATGGCATTTCATATTTGGTTGATTGCTGCCAGGAAGGCAATGAGGAATACTATATTTCCACAAACATAGATGGTTAACACAATCTGTTTAAACAGAAAACCCTGCAAGAGAAAGGGAAGAAAAGTCATAGAAGTGTCAGTCTTTTTATTGGTTTAAATAAAGAATCACCCTATCTTGTAGTAGTTACTTACGAAATTGTGACTTACCTCAGCCTCTGCAGATGTGAGTGACTGCAGTATCTGTACTCTGTCATCCTCTATCACTTCAACTGTTAGTGGGAAGAAAAAAACCCACTTAAGTCTGCTCGTAAAAGGAAGATTTTTATACTGCAGAAGTCTTGATCCTGTGACTAAGTGATTAAGTCTTATACAGCATCAAATATGAAAAACATTTGTAAGTCTCAAGTGACATTTCATGACCTATACGATCATGCTTACAGCACAAGTGAAAAATTATTCTGGAGTCAGCTGTCAGAAGTAATTTCTGGACACTAAGTGACAAAACATTTCATCTCTTTTGCTAGAGTGAATCATCAACACACTGAGGTTTGAGCGGAACAGAACAAATGTTTTGTCTAAAACTTTTCCTTCTCAATTAAAGATAACTAGATTTCATTAATAAGTATTTTCCATTAGCCAACAAATGAACATTCATTGTTCAAACATTTCAGGTTAATTTCTCTAATCTTAGGAAGTAATTACTGCAGTTAAATTTAAATTCAAATCTTTTATAATCACTCCTCCACGTGCCACCTTACACAGCCTTTTAACTAATCATGCTTCTTCAGTTCTGCAAAGTGTCTCATCTCTGCCTTACAGACAGCTCATTTACACATGCAGAGTCATCTCTGATCAGTGACATTAGCCAGTGAAGCTAAGAATGTCCCATAAAATTACTACCAGCCTTTTCACTAGACACAGGACTAAGGATTTAACCTTCATTCCCCTGTTCAGTCAGAACTGCAAGCATTTGTGCTCAAGTTTGTGATCATTCTGCTCATAAAAATAACAGCCATTCACACCAGCAATTTGTCATAATAAAATGCAGATTAAATCTGTATGAATTAACCTGGACTTTACCTACCCACCTGGGATCAAAATCATGGCAAACAGTGACAGGTTCTTGGAAAAATACTTACGCATTTCAGTCTGCCCCTATGAACTGTGGTTTGAGAAATAAGAGGCTACTATTTAAAACTGCATCAAAATAACTTTTACAGAACCCTTTGGTCTTGTAAACTGGTTTACTCCCATGTTAGTTTATACAGAAGATACGACACTATTGTTCAAAGAGTTATTCCCTTTCAGCTTCCAAGTTAGACACCAAAGAACACCTCCTGACATTCAATTCACTCTGTTACATCTCCTGCACCACCCTCACCAGGCAAGGTAATAATAGTTTTGTTGAGTTTGTACCTTTATGTATGAGACAGTAACTGTGTATTTCCAGAAGTAGATCAATAGCAACATGCCAAGCTACGAAACCTATCAATGTGTAGGTGTCCCATGGGTCTGGTAGGTCAAGTGCTGGTAGATCCATTCCCAAGAACATAGTCACCACTAATCAATAAAACAAGACAAGAAGACATTAAGAGTGTTGAGCCAGGATAATTGGAAAAAAAACAAAACATCACCCACCCACAAAAAAATCTCAACACCTTCAGCAATAGATTTCCCATTAACTGCCTACACCTACTTGGGGAATGAGGTTAGAGTCCACACAGCTAAAAGGTGGTGTAGGTGGGGTAGAATGAGGTTAAAGGAGTCCACGCAGCTAAAAGGTGGTGTAGGTGGGGTTGCGTGGCAGGGAGAAAAAAGCCAAGATCGTTTTCATCCTGCTCAGTGCCCTGTCACATCCCAGTCACACAAACACTGGCATTTGAGTCTACCAACAGAACATTATTTGTGCTTAAGTTGCCTATGGAAACTTGTCACTATTAATAGAATTAAACACACCCTCTGGTTCTGTGAGTTTCCCCTCTCCCATTAAGTAACACTGAACTATGTTACTGTAAGAACGTCCATCCTCAAGTCTCCCAAGAGAAAAAGAAATTACTCAAGAGCAGGTCCTCATTACAGAGATCGTCCAGATTTATCTGTAATTTCTTTGGTTTTACATAATCACTTTTACTCCCTAAAGCTGTATCTGATGGCCACTTAAATCTCACACAGAAGATGGTCAGCAAGTAAAAGAATCTTCAGAGATGAAAATTATGGACTGGATGTCCACAGATGTTTTAGATGGCCAATAGCACAGAGAGTGAACAAAGTTCCTTTAAATCACTTAAAAGAGAGCTACAATTATTACTCCTACTCACCAGCTAGTATTCTAGCTGTTGTACCAGTACTCCAGTGAAACCAGTTAAACAATTGCCTCCTACAAAACAATGAAAGCATTTTATAGATTACACAGTTTGGGGGTAAAAAATAAAGAACATTGTTACATACTTTAAAGATATCTTTTTCAATGTAAATGGAATTTTTAAAGAAACAGACATATTTAATTCCTGTGGCTATAACTTACTGAGTTTCACGTACCTTGGCGCGTGACGAGATGGTCTGAAACCTGCCATAAGTGGTTGAAAGATTGTCAGGGCCATCACAGTACAGCCAAGATAGGGATGAAAACCTGCTTGCTAAAACACAGGACATTTTTTCTTTAATAGCGTATCTATATAAACACACAGATAAAAAAATAGCAAAGAGATAACAATTTAATTTATGCTTGTATTAGTAAGTTATAATGGCGGAGCAGCACTGTGTTTAGACTGGCAGGGATGACAGGATACAGTAAGTTGTCCTGCAGTTGAATGGAGATGGTTCTCCTTGGCAGCATGAGACACAGTACATTTGCCCAGAGTTGTTTCACCCTTCTGAAACAATATATTGAGAAATTCTACCAGCTGAACAGCAGAGCACAATATGACTGGAGAAGCTATGCTCCAAGCTCCTCATCCCCAATCCTGTGTCTTCAGAAGAGGCTATTTCATAACTCCTCCCAGCAGTGGCCTCCCCTCTCACCCTATCTGTTCTCATCTTAACCCTAAATATTTCATTCAACTTCCTTAGCTTATACCTATGACCACATTCTCCCACCTTTAATATGGACACTCTCTAGACTTTCCAATTTCTGATATCACCTTGCACCAAATATTCTACAGGTGACAGCAACAGGTATACAATCCCAATCTATCTAATGTTCCAGACTAAGTTTAATCCCTGGATACAGTTACTCAAGTCCAAGCTCGTAACAACACTTATTCCCAGCAGGTTTACCATATTAAGTCAACTGTCCCATCCTCACTCCCCTCCCAAGTTCAAGTTGTCTAAGAAAATAAGAAAAAGATTGTTTTACTGCATAAAGAAACTGTGGACAAGGACTTTATTTGGGTCAGGGAGGCACTGAAGTTGTTAAATTCTAGATAAGAGGCAATATTTCTCTTCTGTATTGCTAGCATTTAAAACCAGGCTACTTAAGTACAACTTTATCAGCAATTCCCACTGCAATACTTGTAACAAGTTCGTCCTCCTCATTCATTTGGTCCAACCTTTACATTTGAGTAAATCAAAGCAAAAGCACACACTTACTTGACTCCAACCTCCTCGGTATATAAAGGGCAAGATAAAAGAAATGCTTGTAAGCATGACTGTGGTCAACATAAGCATACGATGCACCTAGGAAAGTAAAGTTTGGTTTTAGAAACTCTACAGCTTGCTGAATAAGCCATTAAAATATGTTTAACGTATGTACAGATAAAGATGGTCTTGGTGTCCTCTTAGGCTTTGCTTTTACTAGTAAAGTAAGTGAAATTCTGATCTGTAATTGTTCCATTTTATAAGTTTAAACAAAGACAAAAATCACACCAAGTTTAAACCCCTACTTCTTGGATCTAGTACATGTATAATTCTGCTTACAATAAAGCTAGAAAATACAGCTGGAGATATGGGGAGATTTTGCCCACCTGAAACCACATCTCCTTTCCAAACAGAAATGAATGAGACCAGACAGGTTTGAAGAATCGTGCAACAATAACACCAATACTAACTGTGGTAATCCAAGCAACAAACATTAGCGCTCCTGAAAATAGAAAAAAATACAAGGTAAACGTAAGTAATGTAGCTGCATATGAGTACAGCTTCAAAGGCTCCATAATAGTTTAGTCTGTATGCCTATAGTCAGAATTTACCAGTGAAATTTTTAATCACCGGGTTCAGACTAGAACTTCACAGCATTTACCTTGCTGAAGGGCAGAATCATCCATGTAAATCATACCATGCCCACACAGCATGACAGAGCAGCTCTGGCTACCGCGCATTTCTACTGGTGAGAGATGCTGTTCTGTCACAAACTCAGACAGCAGAGGATGAAAAGTGACATTTCTTACAAATTTTTTGACAAGGAACGAGTGATAGCTCTCTCATGGACCTGCTTTAAAGCCCAATACCGTGAGAGAAAAAACATCTCATTAACTTCAATGGCTCTGGACTGTCAATTAAGGGGTTTTCCATTTCAAATAGAATTAAACCGGTAAGGCAACTAGAACAAATTAAACCAGAGATGGATAAGCAGAAACAAGTCTTAATTATAAATTTAAGATGAAAGACAAATGCAGGTTCATTTTCCGGGGGGGGCGGGCAGGTGGGGTGGTGTACCAAAACACCTGACAACGCTGTTCCTGAAATGAACAATTATTAATAATTTTACTCTTTTTTCAGTCTCAGGTCTTGCTAGCCAAGAGCACATATAACACAAATGCCAAATACCTAAATGCCTACTCTGCAACAATGAGGAAAACTTAACTCTGCAGTTTCAGCAAGTCTAGAACTGGAAGGCAAAACTAGAAGTTGCAGCTTACCATGAGCCTTCATAAGTCGTGGGGACCGGGAACCTCCGATATCCTGAGGAAGGCCAGTGACATTGTACATTCCAGTGGTAATCAGAGGCTGATGACGATGTTTGCGTATTAGTCCACCTAGGCAGTGACACAAAGCAGTTTATCTATGGCTGATGAAAGCCACTTCACTTGTAAGTGTGCCCACTCCTTATTTATGAATGCATGCCCTGTTGTGATTATGCAAGCATAATCATACAAACTAAGTTTCTGACACACAGTATGGCAAGAACCTAAGATGTCATCTAAACTGTCTTGCATACTTAACGTACAAGAACCAACTCACCCCTCTACAGCAAATGCTTTACCCACTACACGCAGAAGGTGTGAAGAAAAATTTCCTTAGATGCCAGTCTCCATTATAAAAAGATGTGGCCAGCTCTCAAGAAGCTAACAGTTCCTAGTAACAAGTTGGTATACAACACATATATCATTAAGTTTACTATAACTTGCAAAAGCAAACCCATGATCCAGAGAGGCAGTAAAGATGACTGGGCTAAGTATCTCAAACTTGTAAACCTTTGTTCAGATAGCAATGATCAGCTAAGCCATCTCTTACATACGGGTGATTGAACAGCTCTAAATGAGTTAAAGAAAAGCAACCATCTTCAAGTCAAGTTTACCTTCACTAGCTTCCCCATCTGCCAGAAAGATGTAGTAACTGGCATCCAGATTAAACCTCTCTCTATAAGCAGGAAGACGAATACTCCTTCTGAAAGAACACTGAAGAAGACCATCCACAAGCCTCCATGACACATCTTCAAGGGCATTCTATGAAACAGAAGACATTAAATATCCATTCTTTTCAGACTGGCAGGGTAATTGGCTTAAGAGTAACCCTGCAAGAGACAAGAGTGTCACTGATGCACAAAGAACAGCAATGACAGGGGGAAGGGGATAAAAATCTCTTGCATACCAACTTAGAAGGTATGGCAGTAAGTCAACCAGAAACATAAGGGTTGGACTCATCACCACTAATTTTTCCAGCTCATAACAATAATCTCCCCTTATAACCTTTAACCAGAGATATCAATTGCACCTGCAGCCCTAGAAAAGGGACAGAATAATAATGGGTACAAAGTTCCTCAGAGTAAGCTCCCACCATGTGACTTTTTTAGACTTCCAAAGGTAACATTTACTGGGAAGTAATAGACCAACCAATCTCACCGTAAAGAATTATGGATCCACCTCATTATTTACAAATAGTAAATACAAAGCAGCAGCATACCATTCATAAATTCAACCCTACATTTGTGGAAGTGTCTTAATTGTTTTCAAACGTACCTCTGATTCCAAAACAGGAGGACTCCGCCCCTTCAGACTGGCAGCACTTACATGAACATGGTGGTCCTCATTAACACACAGATATGCATCATCACCACCCTGGAGAGTTTAAAAGAAAAATGTATTTATAGCCCAATAAAAATCACTTCTGGTAGTCTCCAAAATCTTTACAAAGGTATAATATATGCAGTAAGACCTGAGACGGATTTCTCTAGCTGTCAATCTATTATTTCCCAGCTTTCAAACATTTCCGTATTACAAAGGAATCACATAAGTCAAACAGATGACACATAGTAAGGCACATTATGATTTATACTCCCCCCTTCTCCTGGTAACCATCAAGTTATCAGCAGTTCCTTTATTTATTTAGAATTTAGTAAATTAACCAGATAAGAGAGAGATGGATGTTGATGTTATTTAAAAACCTTCTTTAATTAAATGTTGGTTTTCCTCACAAATGTAAAGACAATTGTTAAGAACCAAGTGTTATTCTACTAGGAGTATGAATATATACAGCACCTCCTTTCTGCAACAATTAGTTTATAGATCATGCATTTGTCAACAGCATCATCCCTTGACTTTAAAGATCCTTTTTTCTAATTGTTCTAAATACCTTAAGATTGAATGGAGTCACTCCTGTACAAACACTGAAATACAAATGGTTTTCAGAAAGCATAGCAGCTCAGGTGAGGGTTGTTGGCTAGATAACAAAGCCTGATGTAACCAGGAATTCCAGTCAGCTACTGTGAAAGCAGAATCCAACCTATCTGATAAGACATATATTCATGGAGGAATACTACTTGTCAGTCCTGAGCTAAAACTGAATATCCACCTATAAAAGGCAACCTTCAGCACTATGGGAGATTACTTTGCATGACATCCAGCAGCACTTCAGATTTCCATATGCATGTTTTGCTAGAGCCATTCAAACTTTAGGATCACAAAAGCAACTAAAGTAGTAGAATACTACTTACCATCCACTGGTCATAGGACAATGCAAATGCTAAATATCCTTTACTTGGACCACTCATTTCAATAAATACTGAACTCCTCTCTTGTTGGAAGGATAGAAAAAAACAGGAAGCACTTTCAGGATTACAGTTTGCAGGGTTCCTAATGCAGAACTTCATACTTCCACAATTTGATGCATTAAACTAGACAATTAAGCAAACAAACAAGTTATAAGTTTTCTTCTTCCTCCCTTTCTACCCCATTCTAGAAGGAAGTATACAAGGAACAGCAAAGAAATGCCATCTATGTCCACATACCAATCTCTTAACGAATCCCTACAGTTATCCCAGGACTAGCAGGTAAAACAATGACTAGTTCCAAGCTGTACTTATACTCAGATTGAATTTTCCCTTTAAAGACATTATGATAGAATAGTAACTTGGAAAAGACAGTAAAAACTGTAAACCAAAGGAAGTTTTTCTAATCAGTAATGGAAGTTAGTAACATACATGAACTCATAGAAAGAATTTTCTGAGTCTGCAGTCACTAAATAGGAAGTTATTAGTCAAGATCAAGTCTTTACCCACTTCTCTTCTGAGGTGCACATAACACTTTCTGACCATTAAGTTCTAAACGTTCTATCAACCTTCTGACCCATGTGTGGTGTTACAACATTTAACCCACACAAGTTCAAGCAACTCAACTAACACAGGAGGGTAGCTGTTTACGCTATCTGATGTGTAAATTACTTCATCTCTCCCTTTTTGTCAATAGGCTGTATCAATATGATTTCATTAAACACCACCACTGATCACATATTAAAAATAGCATTATATATGTTTATAATTACTTACTGGCTTTGATAAGTAGGAAACGGGGTGTGAAGTTGATATAGCCTCTGATGTTGCATACAAAGGTGTTGTTGGGGATGGTGCATTAGGCTGCGAAACAATGGGACCAGGAATCCTCACCCAGAAAGTCTTGTATTTCTTCACAACTGTGGCTCTTAAAAAACACCACACACAGAGTCACTATGGTATACATTCAACAGCCTGTTCTTACTTTAAAAAGAAAAAGCAAAGAGGAAAAGCTTCTATAGTTTGTACAACTTATTTGTAAAACCCTCATTTTATGCAGATATCTACCATTTTAGAGATTAAAGTAGGAAAATATCTGAAATCTCAGTGGAAACAACTTTAAAACATGCTACTGCATGCTCTACTGTATGCAAGAAACATTCAAGCCTGTAGCACAGACTACAACTCAGAGAAGAGTTGCATTGCTTTTATCCATTAGTTCCCAAAAAGCTAGTATTACAACAGGAGAGTATACACACTCTCGTTAGGTACAAGCACCAAAAAAAAAAAAAAAAAAATTAACATTGTATACACACTGCTCACTTCTCATGCTTGTAACTAGAAATGTTAAAGAAACTAGCTTCTGAATTCCCTTCTACTATCCCTGCAAACATAAAAATAATTATCTCCAAGCTTTCTCTAAAGAACAAGTGTCTGCACCAATGTCGACTCTGCGGCGACCAAGAGGTGTTGACTTTTCAAGCCATTAGTCAAAGGACACTTTTCAATTGCTAGCCAGTATTTGACAAAAACAATGCTACAGGTTTACCTTATTTGCATTTTAATAAGCTAGAACTAATACTAAATTTACTTACAGAAACTGTACATGTTTTGGTGCAACTCCAGGAGCAATCCAATAAACTTTTATGTATTTCTTTTTTGCTTTACTTGTGTGACTGACAGCTGAATTCTGAAAAAACACACGTATCAAGAGTTACACAGTGGCACATAGGGAGGTTTCAGCTCCCTAGTGACACAGTCACTAAGTCATCACAGGCTGCAGATAAATCCCAGACACAGTATTAGAATCATAGAATGGTTAGAGTTGGAAGGGACCTTAAAGATCATCTAGTTCCAACCCCCCTGCCATGGGCAGGGACACCTTGCACTAGACCAGGTTGCTCAAAGCCACATCCAGTCTGGCCTTGAAGATGGGGCATCCACAACATCTCTGGGCAACCTGTTCCAGTGCCTCACCACCCTCTCTGTGAAGAATTTCTTCCTGACATCTAATCTAAACCTGTCACACTGCACAGACACAGTGCAACTGACATTTCCCCAGTCAATCATGATCAACTAGGATGAAGTCCGCCACTGAAACCTACACATATTAACAAACTTGAAGGCTAAAAGGAACAACTAGAAGTCTTTTAATCCAGAAGACTCCAGTGACAAAACACAAGTCCCTGCAGGATTTATGCAGAAATGGTATGATAACACTCCATTTTTTGACAGTAAGAGCACGAAGGGACAGTGCAGTAACTGTACAGAGAACAGAACTAATATTCTAGAGGACAAAATCCAAAAGTAGCCAAGGTCAGACATTTATTTGCACAAGGTTAACAGATCAGTCAGCACTGAACTAAGTCTTCAGAACACAGGAGGCACAACCCAGACATACTCATGGCTTTACAGCATTGATCAATGTATTGATTGGATGCCACTGGAGGGGGGAGGGGGTGTGCGTAGAAGTGGAGAGAAAAAAAAATACATCTAGGCAGATTGAGAACTTTGTCCACATCAGCTCAGATGACACTGGACATGTTCATGAAGTTCAAGCAGGTTGCTGAAACACTAGCCAGAGCTCATCTCTCTTGCACATGAGGCAGTATCAATTTATCTAGAAGGGATATTGAAGATTGTGATCTAACCTGTTACTAAGAAGGCTCCATTAACAGTAACTGACAGAGCAACACTAAAGATAGTGTATTCTAGTGTGTGTTTACCACAATAACTGCCCTAAACTTTCCTTGCTGCAAGACATTTTCTATATCCTTAACAAACATGGAAAATGATTGATAACTCTCCTCTTCAAAGCAAATACAGCATGTGCTCCTCAAGTACAATAGCCAGAAATACACTACATTCATCATGCACAAGTAAAAATTGTTATAAATGCTGCATCTTCCTGCAACAGTCAATGGCCTTCTATCACCAGAATAGTGTAAATGGCTTGGAAGAATAGTCTGACAGAGTTGCAGTGAGACACGCCTCTATTCTACAAATTGAACAAATTTCCTGAGAGACTCACTGAGCCCAAAGATGACTGCATAGCTTAGTTTTGTCCCATTACAGACATGGTCTGGTACAAACACCGCAGTGCCTGATGTCCCATTTTAAGACACTAGATTATACCTTGGTACGGCCACATGTCAGAAGTTGAGAACGTTTCCGGTCAACTAACATGAAAGAACCAACTGCAGGGCTATCCAGGTGTTCTGCATCCCGGGCTTGTATGAAAAATCCTTCAAAATCTGGTCCAGACAGATGAACTGAAACAAGAATAAAAATAAAAAGGAAGTTGAAATAGTGTCCAGATGAAAATGAAGTATTTCAATAGTGACACCATAAGCTCATTTTACAAGTACTAAATGAATCAGCTGAACAAAATTCAACAGCTTAAACAGATCTAGTATAACTGAGTAAAGACATCCTACAACACAAAGAAACAATAAATTAAACTCTTCAGCTATAACTGACACAATACCTTCTATGCTGTCCCCTGGTTTAAATTTAGTCACATTCACTGTAATGGTGTGCTCAGGTGACAGTTGTGGAGAGCTACCATGACAGGGTATCATGCTAGTGCAGGCTTCTCTTATTTTCCCACTTGGATAGCCATCCACAGATGCATAGAAGCAAATAGACATCCAGACAGCAAAAGCAAGGCCAGACAGCTCCATCTGCATAAAGTAAGAGTTACAGGCAATTAAATACAATAAGCATTTACATTACAGATCACCATTCAACCTTAAGTGAGTCAGTTGAATACTAAATGTTAAAAACACGTTTAAAACAAAAGCATGCACATGACACTATTCCCAGCTGCAGAAGGTAAAAGCAATATGTGCTTCTGGTAACTGCCAGACTTAGCAAGAATGTTCACAGATACACGTTTCAGGCCATCAAGAGTACAGAGAGTAGATGGATCCCTCCATCCACTGGGTGGATTATTTCTCTCAGTGCATTTTGACATCACTTTTTCAATTCCTTTTGCTTACGCCTCTCCCATTCTGTCTCTCACACAAAAAATAATCCCAGGCCCTTAAACATCTGCACAGGACAGATGGTTCTTAAAATGTGTTTCATTAATGTATAAAGATCCACAATACTGAGGAACTACGCAGCTAGGATCAAGCCCACTCTTAATCCCAGCTTCAAACTGTGTTAAAGACTGTCATTAGTTTCCACAACTCCTGTCTATTTCTTCACATTTGACAAAAAATTCTGAGGAAACAAGTTGTTCTTTCTGCAGGGAAACCAAAGCTGCCAGATGTCTGAAATAGATTTTATACATGCAATAGTGGGAATTTAGTATAAAGATTTAGATTAAAAAAAAAAAAAA
>NW_010244303.1:0-37568 GCF_000690775.1 Eurypyga helias
CCCCTCCCCTTCCTATAAGTGTAGTTCTTCTCTGGAAGTAACGTATAGTAATTATGAAAATCTCAGTCACTGAAACATATGATGATTAAATAATTTCTGTAATATTAGTACCTATGTTCAGCCAGCTTAATTAGTCACATTTAAGTACACTCTTGACCAATTTACCCTTGTTTTATTTGAATAAAAATGCTACAAAATATTCAAGGTCTAGCATTTTTGCTGATGCATTATGGAATTTTTAGATCTCTCACTCTGGCTACTAGGTTCACAAGTGTACCTGAAAACGAAGTAACTTTATAAACACTAAAGCTATTAATGAAATAAACCAGAAATATATTTATGAAGATACAGAGCTACAGATGAATAACTCTTTTAAATGTTAACCAGACCATAAATACTGTGGAATACCTGGATTTTATGAAAGCAGTCTTTAATTTAGTGTAGAATTGCATCTCATATCAAGGTGCAAAGATGATATCAATTTACCTTATCACTGTGTAATGAAAATTTCTACATTGAAGTACTCTGTTAGCTGTTAATCTGAATATAATTAAAATTATGCATTTTGAATGGCAGTTTTATTTTGACTGTTTTAGTAGATTGTTTAGCTAAACATTGAATTTTTGATTGTACTCCCTTCATTGAAATCTACTTTCACACCACTGGATAACAAAATGTACTTTGTTTTCTATAATTCCACTAAATGCCCAGATCAGAGGCCTGTATAAGAGCAAGTGTGGTGTTAGCAGCTTTAATAAAAAGTTTAATTGACCACTTAGATGCACTGAATCTGTACCATAACATGAACACATTAATAGCCTAGAAAATAAAGTTTTGTGAGAAGAACTCTAATCTGTACATCAACTTCATCTCATGCCGTAGCAGTTCCAAGTACCAAGTTTGGTGCTAGAAATTGCCAGATCTGTTGCTCTGTGGGCAGTCTGTAGAGCTACACCACTAAACTGGGTAAGGCACATACTTGAGCACTGCCCCTCAGTCCAGAATACCATATACATGTTGTCACAATGCCTTGTGTGATTTTGGACTGTGCCTGCTCATGCTCATCCAGAAAACAGCCAGGCACCGTTAAAGGATATCAAAAATCAGGCCTTTTTATTCTGCTTCACATACAATGACTATATGGATATAGAGGTACAACACTGGGGTGTATTTGGGAGTCTGGCTCAAGTCCCAAATATATACAGATAATTAGAAAGGCTGTGCAGACATGAAGTGTGAGATCCACATCACCTACCATATTTAATTTCCCTTTTGTCACTGAATTGAAGCAGTCCCCATAACACATCTGAGTTTCCTGCCCTGTCAAAGAAAGGTGATAGGAATATTTTAGGGTTTTCTGAGCAACATATCTATTACCTCTGCCAAGGC
The DNA here is from genome assembly GCF_000690775.1 of Eurypyga helias. Taxonomy (NCBI): domain Eukaryota; kingdom Metazoa; phylum Chordata; class Aves; order Eurypygiformes; family Eurypygidae; genus Eurypyga; species Eurypyga helias. The sequence goes on from NW_010244303.1 coordinate 1,390, forward strand.
ACAAAACTAAGGAGGGCTGGACCTTGTGCAGTATTTTCAGTAAGAGACTTAGAATGGAGCTACCTGGTTGCTTTTATAACCTACCTCTGAGCACCATCTGAATCACAGAAATAAAGGAGATATCCATTTACAGGAGTATAACTGAGAAGCAGAAAGATTAAATAGACTAATCTCAAAGCCTACTGAAGCCTGGCATTAATTTGAATGAGAATTTGAGCAGGCCATTTGTGAATTCACCTTCTGAGTAAGGGTGAAAATCTGTCTAAAACTACTAATTATATGACTCAGACATGTCCCTTAATTTCTGTATTGCTATAGTTAACTACAAAAAAAAACCCTCAATAATTTAAAATTCCTTGATATCTTAAAAAAAATACATATATAGGTAATAAAGTTTTCATTGTGACAAACATTTTGTTTTATTGGGAAAAAATTAAAAATATAAGTTAAAAAGGTTACATTTTGTTAGACAGTCATGTAAAAGTAGTTGAATTGGTGTCCCAGTTTCAGCTGGGATAGAGTTTTCTTCACAATAGCTAGTATGGGGCTATATTTTGTATTTGTGCTGAAAACAGTGCTGAAAACACAGCTATGTTTTAGTTACTGCTGGACAGTGCTTACAGAAAGCCAAGGCTTCTTCTGAATCTGACACCACCCCACTAACAAGTAGGCTGGGGCTGCACAAAAAGTTGTGAGGAAACACATCTGGGACAGCTGACTCCAACTGACCAAAGGGATATCCCATACCATGTGACATCATATTCAGCATACAAATCTGGGGGAAGAAGGAGGGAGCAGGGGGGACATTCAGAGAGATGCCATTTGTCTTCCAAATAATCATTACATGTGATGGAGCTCTGCTTTCCCTGAGATGGCCGAACACCCGCCTGCTGATGGGAAGTAGTGAATAACTTCTTCTTTTTAATTTTTTTTTTTTTTTTTACTTTGCTTGTGTGCATGGCTTTTGCTTTACTTCTTAAAAAGTTTTAATCTCAGGCCATGCATTTTCTCATCTTTACCCTTCCTATTCTCTCCCCCATTCCAGTGTGGAGGGAGTGAGTGAGTGACTGTGTGGTGCTTAGATGCCGTCAAGGTTAAACCATGTCAAGTGGTTATTTAGTATTTTGACATCAGTTACATAATATTAGACAGACTGACAAAATAAAAAGTTGTGAAAAATCATGCAAGTCAAGGGAAATTAAACTATATCTGCAGAAGAAATGCTGAAATATGTATCTTGATGATTCCCGAGAGTTAGATTACCTTAATATTTTAACAATCTGACCAAAGGGATATCCCATACCATGTGACATCATATTCAGCATACAAATCTGGGGGAAGAAGAAGGGAGCAGGGGGGACATTCAGAGAGATGCCATTTGTCTTCCAAATAATCATTACATGTGATGGAGCTCTGCTTTCCCTGAGATGGCCGAACACCCGCCTGCTGATGGGAAGTAGTGAATAACTTCTTCTTTTTAATTTTTTTTTTTTTTTTTACTTTGCTTGTGTGCATGGCTTTTGCTTTACTTCTTAAAAAGTTTTAATCTCAGGCCATGCATTTTCTCATCTTTACCCTTCCTATTCTCTCCCCCATTCCAGTGTGGAGGGAGTGAGTGAGTGACTGTGTGGTGCTTAGATGCCGTCAAGGTTAAACCATGTCAAGTGGTTATTTAGTATTTTGACATCAGTTACATAATATTAGACAGACTGACAAAATAAAAAGTTGTGAAAAATCATGCAAGTCAAGGGAAATTAAACTATATCTGCAGAAGAAATGCTGAAATATGTATCTTGATGATTCCCGAGAGTTAGATTACCTTAATATTTTAACAATAGCCTTTTTAAATTCTGAATTCATAAGTTGCTCTGAAACACTGAAAAAAAGAAAGGGATTTTATATTTATATAATAAGAAATCTGCTGCATTTTTTCTTTTTCATATAAATTAGAGCAGCTTCAAGATCCAGAGATCATGCAAAGCCCTGAAGGCATCCCAGAGGAAAAGATGACAGAATTTGGTGCATATTTTTAAGCTATACTTACACAGAAACATAATAAGAATTCCTTAGGAGTTATTTTTGGGGGATACAAAGACTAGCTTTGATGTTTTTAACATTACATGACCCATTTTAATATCACATTTGACAAGTATTTCACTGACTTTAGACACATATATTTACTAGAAAGAATGCAGAACTGAGCAGTGACAATTACTTGTATATGATTATGTTGGCTTCAAATGCAAAAATAGATCATAGTTCTATGAAAAACTATTCCTGTTAAAAAGTTGTTCTTATTATAGAAATATTGGAATGATGATATGATAGGAGAAGATGGGTGTGAAAACATCAGTCAATTCTATGATTCTATGATTCTATAATTCTATGATACATAACTTGATACTGGCTCTTAAGATCTGTGAAAAAGACAATGAATTACTGGCTGAAAATGGTTATACTTCCTTAACAAATCATGTTTAAACACCTGAAATTGTTGTGAACAGGAGTAGATGACGTTGTAGAAAGCTTCTACTCCAGTTAGATTATAACACTGAAGACAGTAACTTCAGGTTACTCCAATAATAAGACTAATGTATTTTGTGTGCAACTTCGGTGAAGCAATCAATCTCTGTTTGTCATTGTTCTTCATCTCTAATCATAGAATCATAGAATGGTTTTGGTTGGAAGGGACCTTAAAGATCATCTAGTTCCAACCTCCTTGCCATGGGCAGGGACACCCTCCACTAGACCAGGTTGCTCAAAGCCTTGTCCAGCCTGGCCTTGAAGATGGCCAGGGATGGGGCATCCACAACAGTGCCTCACTGCAATCAATCAATCAATCAATCAATCAATTAATTAACTCCATATTATCTTGGACTAGTATTTCTTTACTTTCTGAGCATGTCACAAATAAGCATATATTCAGTTGCTCTACTGCTAAATGTACTGCAAGTGCTTAAAATAGGTTCTCTTTCTTCAGGAAAATGGTTATATATTTTTCATTCTATGTTATCCCATTTTATTGACATTCACCACTAGAATGTTATTTTATTTTTGTTGTAAAAATGTACATCTGAGTGCCAAAAAGAAATTTTTGTGTTTCCCTTGTGATGTACAAGGTGGCAGCAAACTAATGATTATGTAGACCTAGGGGCAAAAGAGAGCTGGATTCTCACCCAGGTATTGCTTTCTGAGTGATCTCTAGGAAGCTAATTTCCTCTTAAAGCTTCATTTTCAAAATTTGCAATATATTGATAGCCACTTTGTTAAGTAGTCTTTCAGGTAAGGTGAATAAGTTAAAGAATAAATTATATAATATGTTTGTTTTGTTTAGTTTGTCAGAAGAATTGGAATTGCCCACTACTTCCTCTATAGTCTCACTCTGGAATAACTTAATCATTATTTGCAGAATGTTATTATTTTAATAAATCAATTCTTAAAATAAGATGAGGAGAAATATTTCTAAAATTTCTAACTGCTGCTTTCCCAAAGGCTTTGCTACAGGGTATTCTTCATTTATATAGATGGCATGTTTTACTGATTAAAAAAAATGTATTATGTTGGGTTTCTGAAATGACAGAATTAAGCCCAACTTTTTAGTAGAATTGCTCCTCTTCCTTAATGTTAGGGATAGTTACAAAGCTGTAACATAAAATGCTCCACAAGATTTTAGGGAAAGGTGGCAGTTTTGGTATTATTATGGCAGTGCACTAAAAAAAAAAAAAAAATCCATCAAATCTTTAGCTATACATGAATACATAGAATCAAAACAGCAGCGGAAGCCTCAGCCCACAGGAGACTGGGCTTTCTGGAGACTTCACCTCTTCATCCTCAGAGTCTGCAACTATGGACAGCTGTGCATTTATTGTTTTTTCAATTTATCCTTCCCTGCACAGCTCTGCTGAGATGACCATGGAGGAACTCTAGCTTGTCCCTCAGTGCTCTGTGAGTTTATATAGCCTTAGAACAATCCCCTTAAATCCTGAAAACGCCCTGTCATGATTCTTTGACATCCATAAATCGTTTACTGGATGCAATTCTAAGAAGGTAGAAATTGTTCCACACTTCCCATTTAGCTTTTGGAATACACTGGTTACATTTTTCATTACCAGGCCAGATGATAAACTATGTACACTTCTCCTCTTTAAGAACCTATTTGAGCCCTCAATTTCTATAGATATTGTTGTGCACTATTTAACATAATACAAAAGTATGGTTAGATGTATTAAAAATTCTGGTTATTTCATAGTAGAACTGGGTCATAAAAGTATGGTATTTATGATGAGTGTATTTTATGATGTCATAGGTGGTCATGAAATGTGTTTTAAAATATGAAATTATAACTGAAGTACTGATCTTATTTCTTTCAGAAAAATTATGCCTACAAAAATACATTATTAGTAAGTGAATGCTCCAATTTGTTTGCACAAACTTTGCCATTATTTGGACCACATTATCATTAAAATTCATCCAATTAGGCCATTCTACCTCCTGCTTGCCATTGCTCAAATTGTAAATGGGTAGGAAAACAATCAGATATTATCTTTGAAAGAACTTTACCAATTGCTTAATTGGGAAGTGAAATTAGGAAACTATTAAGTGGATTCTTATCTGCCTTTCACTGCTGTCTTCTAAAGGAAAATTAGGAATAACAACCTTATAGCATCTGCTCACCTTTTGGAGACATCCACACATGGTTGTATGTTTTTCCTGAAATCACAGCTTGACTTTAAATATTTCAGTGAAACTCTTTAGACTTGAGTGCTGAAATTCCACCACTTTGATAAAACTGGCCTTACATTCTGAGCTAATGTGTTCCCACTTAAGTCAGTGGAAACTATTGTTACTCACTACTTCTAAAATCCTACCTCTTCAATAGACATGTTTAAATTAGGATCAGAGGAAGGATTCTTAAAAGTAGCTAGGGGACAAAGTAAAAATCCCACCGAAAATTTCTGAACCTGGCAAGCTTAAACAATTCAGCTTCTTTTGAAATTCCCACTTTCAATAATCTAAAATTAGAGCCACATTTTTTAAAGTGAAGCATCTGCCATTGCAAAATTTCAGGAATAATTTCTTTCCACCTAAAAAACCCATGATAGAGGCAGGAAAAAGATAAAATGAAAATTAATAATAATATGATGAGGAAATATATAAATATTTAGACAGAAACCTATTACAAAAGTAGTTTGCTTTGTAGGTTCTTATAACAATGAAAACCTGAGCTCTAGTTAAGTAAATTCCATATGGAAATGTAAAGATCTAAACACATTTTAACACTCCTAAGCTTAAGGAGAAAATTTAGTCCATATCTACACATTTTCGAGAGGATTCTGTAATCTGTATATGAAGCTCCTATATCTGGGGTTAGTGTCAGCACCAGTGTTCTTAAAAACTTGGTTACACCTTTTTTTTGAAAGGTACCTGATCCTGTCACAGTGAATCAGGGTCAGTCTGAGATTAGGGTCCCTCAGAGACTGTAGGGATTGTTCCTTGTAATATCTGTGCTTTGTTAAAGCAGTAGATAGTCACAGCACTGTCCAAACGTCATGTTTATGGGCTTCTGCAGAAAGTTAGTACTGTACGGATTTTTTGAAGGGTACATTAGGAATAGTATTCAAATTTGTATCAAGTGAAGTGCTATCTGAACAGCAGAAGCATGCGTAAGATAGATGCAGAGGAAAAGGAAAGGGGAAAAATAAGACTGAACTATGAAGTATGTTAGTGTTATATCTTATCCTTATACCACTCCCAACTGATTTTTTAAGGATGGAATTGGTAGTCTTTTTTTCAGAGAACAAATGATTCAAAAGCTTATTAATATTTAAAGGAGTTATTGTCTCAACGCTAATAATTCCAGCGTAGCTCTACTAAGAGCAATTAAAAGCCATCTCCTTACAGGACCTGGCTATATAAAAATTACTTGCAGTACTAGCACATTTTCTATCCAGACTTATCACAGCTTGCAAATTGTTAACAGCATCTAAAAAGCAGCCAAGAAGTGAACAGGGACAGAATTTAAAAAATTCTTTCTCCTTCCTTGATCTGGCTAAGGCACACAGTTAAAGTGAATATGCTTGTATTACTGCCAGCTCTTCTGTGACAGAAACTTCCAGTTCCTAGGTCTGTTAACAGGAGAATTTCCAAGTACACCTAGTTCATATAATGAAATTTTAAAAACAAAAAAAAAGCTAAAAATAAACCTAGGACCCTCTGTCAAATAGAGTGGTTAGAGTAATTTACTACTTTATGATGTTCAACATAGAGGAATAACCACAGGAAGTTGTTCAATCAAGAATGTATTCCCACCTTCCAGGAATGTGTTCTGCTAAATTGCTAGTGGCAGTGACTGTCCCTAAATGAAACCTCTCTCTCAGACATAATACATTTTGTAATTTGTTAAATATAATATTTTTCAAATGTCTGAACTTTAATTTTAGTAAGATTTTAAATATTCTACTGTTATATGTGTAACATTTAAGTGTGTGTGTGGGGAAGTATTAGATTTTCAAGGCATAAGATGCATGGGTAAGATGATTAGGAAAAAAAGCCCACGCTTCTGAATGCATGTGCATAAACACGTTGTACACAGATTCTTCTGTATTCATAGAGCATTGCCAATCCTTACCTGAGAATTGAACACTAACGTGTATATTCTCATTCTGAGTAAGTACTCTGGAAAATACAATTTCATTTTACCAGAAAGAAGTGACAGTCTAGAGATAGGTTCTCTCAGAACGTGCTGAGACCAGTCATGGCCTGATTGTCATGGTGAATTTAGGGTGGAGAAGCTGAGAGACTAGACCAGAACTCTGCTCAAGATTGGTGCATTGTCCAAATATTTTGTAGTCAAGTGACTAAAGCAGTTACCTGAGAAGCAAGGGATATATCTGTCAGCTTTCTAAGGTTAAGGCTGGAGTTCAGTATTGGCTTGCTACTCCCTTAGTTAAGTCTTTGGGCTAATTGTAAAATTTTGTTCCAGCAGCTCCTCCTACAGCTATTGTGGCTTCAAAGCATTAAAACATTCTGAAGATAGATTACTTTAGGCGTATACTCAGCAACTAATCCTTCTGAATCACTCTTCATCATCATTAATCACTCTTCATCACTTCATACTTCCCATATAAGAAGTATAAGTATCTAAATTATGTGCTCTGAATCACACTCCTGGGGACAGGAATCTTTTTTTTAGAATACATTGGTGCCTGCTTTAGAAATGTGTAAGTGGGGTTTCTATATCTCATGTGAATAATTATGTCAAAATTTAGTCATGAATTACAGCCCTAAGAATTCAATTCAGTATTCAATAAATCCAAAAGCTCCTATGAAATAAGATGTTTAGCAACAATATCACTATGCAAGTTTCTAAAGACTTCTGAATACCTCTGTACTGGAAACAAAACCAATTGGAAATGTTGTTGCTTAGTGTTTCCCAAAGTCTTTCTAACACCTACCTCAAAGGCTTAACTCCTAAAAGATTCTGACAACGGTCACAGTGTATATTAATTAATCTCCTTTTGTGAATTACTGATGGAAATCTCCACTACACTAGGCAGCCTTACAACAAATTGCAAGCTGTATTATCAGTCTATCGAATACAGGAAATATATGTATTCCAATAGTTTGCCCAAACTGACCCACCAAAAACTAATCAGAAACACAGAGCCCACAATTAAACATTTACCATTTTTATCAAAGAGAATAATGGCATAGACTGCAGAATATATTATTAGAGCTTCATTTCTGTAGGACAGTGGTGCTATGAATTCTTACTATACTTGTATACAGGGAGCTTTGATGTTCACAGAATCTTTTGAGCATGTAATTGGCAGAGTTCAGTGATTCACAGCATTCTAATTCAGCTGATATTTTGGCAAGTTATTAGCCAGCTGCTGTTCATTGAAGCAGATGTTATGAACCACGCATAAAATTGTCAAGGTTACAGGTAGTACAAAGAAAGCTCTATCCCTCTCCTGTCGGGGTCTGTAATAAAACTTCTACTGACATCATGAGAAGATTCGATTCAGCTTCAGGAACTTGCTGTTGCTCAACCTTATTCCCCATTATTTTTTATTGTTCCTGTTTTTCTTCTTTCACCTTCTCATGGTCAACTTCCCTAAATCTTTCTTGTCATCTTAGTCCAGCTTGTGTTTTATTTGCCAACTTTCAGCTTCTAGTCTTCTTTCATGCTGATTACTGCACTGCAAAACATCCTTCAGATAGTATTTTTCAGCTCTTCACCTGTGCGTCTTTTACTTCCTTTGACATAAAACTGAGTAATCAGAAGGGACTATTTTTTTTTCTGCCTTCTACACTGAACATTCTGCATACCTAAAACCCCAGTATTTTAATAATCCAAAGTATACTAGTTCAGAATAATGGACATACTGAAGCCCATATTGGGCTTCATACCTGCCTGGGGCAGGAAATAGAGTTTGTCTTTGATAGTTTTTGTTCATTGTAAATCACAGTGTGTGACTGTGCATCTACTGTACAGAGTGTGAATGGAATGGAAAAACATGCAGTATTATTTCATTAAAAGCTGAGATGATTTATATCTCCTAATACTTACTAGAAAAACATATTGAAAAATGACAGTATGTAAGATAAATAGCAACAGCTGAATTTAAAATTGGAATGTTAAAAATTTAAGCCAACCACATTATACCTGGATTTTTTTGTTTGTTTGTTTGTTTTTGTTTCAACATAAGTTCTTATTCTTTCTATATTCTTAAAGCTCAGCAATACAGTGGTAAAATATGACTTTGAATGATAAGGGAATTTAAGTGGTGAAAAAAACCCAAATCTGAACATTTTCTATATCTATCAATCATAGAGAAGAACTTGAGGGTACGGGTGGATGAAAAGCTGAAGACGACCTGGGAGGGTGTACTGGCAGCCCAGAAAGCACACCATATCCTGGACTATATCAGGAGAAGCGTGGCCAACAGGATGAGGGAGGTGATTCTTCCTTCTGCTCTGCTCTCATGAAACCCCACCTGGAGTACTGCATCCAGCTCTGGGGCCCCCAACATAAGAAGGTTATCAACCAGTCGGAGCGAGTCCAGAGGAGGCCACAAAGATGCTCAGAGGGCTGGAGCACCTCTCCTGTGATGAAAGGCTGAGAGAGTTGGGCTTGTTCATCGTGGAGAAGAGAAGGATCCGGGGAGACCTAATCACAGCCTTCCAGCACCTGTTGTGGACCTACAAGAAAGTTGGGGGGAACATTTTACAAGAGCCTGTAGTGACAGGACAAGGGGTAACGGGTTTAAATTGAAAGTGGGTAGATTCAGACTAGATGTCAGGAAAAAATTCTTCATAGAGAGGGTGGTGGGGCACTGGAACAGGTTGCCCAGAGAAGCTGTGGATGCCGCATCCCTGGAAGTGTTCAAGGCCAGGCTGGATGAGGCTTTGAGCAGCCTGGTCAAGTGGAAGGTGTCCCTGCCCATGGCATGGGGGTTGGAACTGAATGATCTTTAGTGGCCCTTTCAACCCAAATGATCCCATGATTCTATGAACATCTATTTAACTGACAATTTTAATGTTTAATATTTAAAGGAAGTCAATAATAAATATTTTTAAATTAAATCCTGAACAAGTCATAAATTTGTGTTCTAGAATGTATAGAATAACTTGGTATGAGACTTAAAATAAAGCCAGATGTTATTCTAAAATGAAGTTATGGCAAAAACTCAACATATAATGAACATTTGATTTGAAATGTAGAACTCCATATTTAAAAAGCTTGGTGGGAAAAAAAAAAAAAAAGAATGTTTTGTATTTGGAGTGAAATCAAAAGAAAGAACCAGAGTATTTGTATATGCAGAGGCTGATAGCAGTTAAATTTACAGAAATCATTTGAAATAATCAAACATATTGGTTTCTTTGGATCCCAAACATTAATATGCCTGTCATAAAAACTCTTGGAGAATCTTTTGGAACAAATGTTGCTAGCGGGTATGTATTGAAAATTACTTGAATAATGAATATTTTGAAGCCAAATACAAACATGTTCTTCCATATTCCACACTAGTATTGAAAGAAAATCTCTATTAATACATTTTATCTAAGCATTGATTTTTCTTTCTATCTACTACATTTAATTATAAAAGTAAGAACAATTTGAAATATAATATTTATCTTTAAATCCTATCAATACATGTTTGGGTAGCAGTTAAGAATTTCAATGTATGATTTGTTTTTGAAAGTTTCTGGTTGCCAAAATACTGCTTTGGCATTTTTAAGAAGTTTTTGATCATTATGAAAAAGTAACATAAAATATTTTTTAACATACATTAGATATTTCAATTTCTCTTTTAGTACCCTATAAAAAATCATATAAACAACATTTCTTTGTTGTTTTAAAGTAGTATGAAAGTGGTGGTACTATGATAAATATTCTCAGTGAATATAATTATTCAAAATAATTAAGGTACAAATAAGTTATTTTCTAGCTTTCTTAAGCTATGATGTCAATAGGTTGACTCACAGTTACACACAGAGAACCAGCCATTTTCATTTGTAACTTCCTTATTCTTCCATGTTTACCTCAAGTGTGCATGTTTCACCCACAAAAGTAAAGAATCATGGAATCTTTTTAATCTTTTAAAAAATGGGTGTGACAGTCCCTTTTCTACAGTCACTGTGGACTTTTCCAGACTGCCAAGACTTTTCAAATATGATGGAGTGTGGCTTAACAACTACATCTGCTAATACCTTCAGGACTCTGGCATTCATCACATTGGGTCCCATGGACTTCTGTATATTCAGGTTCCTCAGGTTGTCTCAAACATGACCTTCTCTTACAGTGGAAGGTATTTGGTTTCCCCAACCTTGAAATTCAGGAACTAGAAAGAGGTAGGAAGAGTGATTGCTAGTTAAATCCAAGGTAAAGAAGTTGTTAAGTACCTCAACCTTGTCCAGATCATTAGTTCTCTTGTTTTACTTCTCAGGATGGGTACATTTTTAAGTTAGTCCTGAAGTGGTCAGGTAGTTGGATTAGATAGGTCCCTTCCAATTGAAATATGCTATTCTATTCTATTCTATTCCTTTTCTGTCCAATGTACCTGTAAATGCCTGTCTTACTACTCTTCACATTCCTTAACAAATTCATCTCCAGTTGTGCCTTAGCTTTCCTGATCACATCCCTACGAATCTGGGGACATCTCTATAGTCTTACAAGGATATGTGTCACTGATTTCACTGTCTATGCATGCATTTATTACACTTTAGCTTGGGCAGGAAGTCATTCTTCAGCCATGCTGTTCTCCTGCCTTACTTGCATGATTTCTTACACATGGTAATCAAGTGCTTTTGTGCTCTAAGAAAGGTTTCCTTAAAGAAATGACAGCACTGTTCAGTTCCTTTATCCCTGAGGGCAGATTCCTGGAGCGTCTCATGCACTAATACTTTAAAAATCGGAAAGTTAGCTATCCCAAACTTCAGGGTCTTGACTTTTCTTTTCACCTGGCCCATATTCCTCAAAGAACATAAATTCTACCACGGTGTGATCGCTGCAGCCCAAGCTTCCAGCAGTCTTGACATCTCTAATTCATTCTTCTGTGTTGGTATGAAACAGGTCCAGTAACACTTCTCTTCTGGCTGGGCTTTATATCACCTAGATTAAGAAATTATCCTCAATGCACTCCAGGAGTCTCCTGGACAGCTTACATATTTTATGATGTTTTTTCAGCATATGTCAGAGTTATTGGAATCCCCCAGCATGATCATTTTAACCCATAAGCTCTCAACCTGTTCATTACTGTTTTTCCAAGATTACTCTGTGCAATCTATTTTTGTCTTAGAATGCATCACTGTCCCGGTCTCTCCTTCTTTGCCTGTTCCTTCTGAACAATTTGTAGCTATCAATTGCAACACTCTGGTCATGTGATTCATCCCACCAGGTTGCAGTGATAGCAATTAGGTTCTAGCTTTCTAGCTGCACAGTGGCTTCCAGCTCCTCCGTTTTTTTACCCCACGTGCATTGGTATACACTCTCTTCAGTTGGGCTATTGATTGCATCATCATTTTAGAGGAACATGTCCTAATTCCTTTGAGGCATTTCAGAGTTGTTTCTCTGTTGGTTCTAGATACATCAGTTGGAAATACATTCTCTGGCTCTTCCCTGTTACTCAAAACACCATCCTTTTCCCCTGGTAAATCCAGCTTAAAGCTCTCCTTATAAGGCTGACAGACTTTTTGGTGCAGACACTCTTGCCCCACTAGTACACTACTGCTTCCTACTTTTTTGAACTACAGTGCAGTAAATCATTATATACTTAGTTTCTCTTTAAAGCATAATGTTAAAAGATTCTAAATACATTTTCAACACTGATAAAAATGAACTTCACAGAACATTTATTGTATTTACCAGATGGCCAGTTGCATCCATCTATGAAAGGCATGAACTCCTTTATCTGGAAAAGTTGTACTGACTAGTTTTAAACTCATAGCTCCATCTGTGTTGGTGTTGTTCTTATTGTTTGTTTTTCCATGTTGAACAATAGAGGAAAGATGTACATTTCACTAGATTTTGTAAAACTTGCATAAGCTTTGACAGCTACTGGTTTGAGCAGATCCAATTGCAGCTTACTTTTATTTTGGTTTATAGGAATAATAGAGCTGGCTGTATGGTAAAATTGTACACCATTACATTGATTCAATTTACAGATTTAACATATCCTCTTAATGTATATTAGTATATTGCTGTAGCAGGATTTTTGACTAAAATAATTAATTTTCTGTCAGTTCCTTGATTATTTAGTGAAAAAAGGCTTTCCTAATTTCACCAAAACATCCTTTACATAGAACTTCTGCTATTAAGTATGTTTTTGTTAATCTCTGTCATGCACAGTCTTGTTATAATTAGGATATTTTACATAACATGGCTGGAATGTTAATCAACAACATTTGGAAAAAAAATACCAGGGATGTTTTCAAGGCTTTAAAGAATATTTAATTTGATTTTTTTTTTCTCTCTCTTTTTTGGCATGAAAAGTGGATCCCATTAGATGAAGCATTCATAACAAAAAAATATTTTATTTTCAAATTTCTTCTAACTGTATGCACTTTTGTTTTCCTTGAATTGTTGGAGTTTGTTCAGTACATAAGTTAAGGTGAATGCTCCGGACCTTCAATGCAAAACTTCTAATGCCATGAATTGTAGGATCCTCCTCTGCAACAGTATTTATGTCTCATGTCTTATCTCAATGATTTTAAATTAATAAATGTTCTGGATATGTTCAAAAAAACCAAACCAAACCAAAACAAAAACCCGATCCTCAGGATTCAGTGTTGTTAAAGATCCTATGGCACTTTCTTATACTTTTCTGCATCTATTCTGTTTTGCATTGTCTTGGGTTAACCCCTGTAAGGCAGTTAAACACCACACAGCTGCTTGCTCACTTTCCCCCACCTTGGCCTCTAGTGAGGCAGGGTAGGAGAAAAGGAAGAGTAAAAGCAAGAAAATTCATGGGTTGGGATAGAAATAGTTTAGAAAGCATAGGAAAAGTGGAATAAGAAGGAGAGACACTCTCCTGTATTTTAGTATTAAAAATATTGTACAGCATGGAATAACTCATCTGGTTAATTTGAGTTATCTGCATGGTTGTGTTCCTTCCCAACCTCTTGTGCACCCCAATCTATTCACTAGGGGGATAGAGTGAGAAACAGAGATGGCCTTGATGCCGTGCAAATGCTGTTCAGCAAGAGCTAAAACAATGGTATGTTACTAGCATTGTATTGGTGGGAAACCCAAAACACAGCACCATACAAGCTGTTATGACAAAAATTTAACTCCATTGTGGCTGAATCCAGTACACACATGTGGTTACATTCTAAATAAACTGTAAATTCCCTTTCAGTACCAGTAAGTTATGAAAATTTATACTAAAGGTTTTGCCTGAAAAAGACTTAAAAGATTCAAATATTACTTATTCAGTTGGCAATTAGTGAATTATTATATGTTTTTATAAGATTACTACAGTTATAAGGTGATATCTAAAAATCCTTTTTTGACAGCCAGTCTTCCAAAAAAAAAAAAAAAACCACAACAAAAAATAACCCTACTCTGGATAATGCAGGTAAAAGTTTAGTTGCCCAGGGTCCAGACCATATCCTGCAATTTTAACTCATGGTTGCATTAATTGGTGCACCTGATCTGAGGTTGAAAATATTAATTGGCCTCCTATTCGAAGGCTTTATAATGCAAATAGCTGAACAGCATGGAAGCAAACACTGAAAGTTAATGCATCCTGGCTGAGCAGCAGACACTTTCTGTGGATATCTACAGATGTCCAGTATTTCATGCCTGATAATGTCATTTCTGAGCCTCAACCAGATGGAATTCAGTTATCACTTGGATACACATGGGTACTGACACACAGAGGTAAAGGGGAGGAATTTCATCTATGTGAGACAATTATAGGCATTAACCAGACCTTCTATGATTTAATCCAATCCTGTGTTTCAACAGTGCTCAGATAAAACAATCATTTTCATAAACTTATCAAGGCCCATCTTAAAAGCAATTTTCTTATCACTATTAGAGTAAATAAAAATCTGTCCCAGAAATATTTTTTCAAAGGTAAAGTTCTTCTAATTTTCATCCAGATATAATCCTTGTTTTGTGAAAGAATTCATTGTCTTGATATGAATATTTTTCCTAACTTTTTTATGTTTACACTGACATGTTTATCAGAAATAGTCATATTCTTCCTTTCTTTTTGCCAATCTACAAAAGAAGGGAAAAAAAGTCATTAAATATGTGTTTTGTTTTGGTAGACATTCTACCCTTCTTTACATATATTGCCCTCCTTTACATATATTCCTGAGTCAGGTAATTCTATTCTATCGTTTTTGAACACAGATGATGAAAGGAATGCAAATACAGAACTGAATTTTGAATGTTATTCCAAGTTAAGGTCTCCTAAAGGTCATGACACAGTGGTTCTTATGTTCTCCTGATTCCCTTGAAAGACCTTACATGTTATACTGTAACACTGCTTTTTTTTTTTAATCTTATCACAGCTATATGGCAGAAGCATTCCACAGCCATTTGATGATGGATGAGAGCTTCCAGGTCCTTCTCAACTCAGCAAATTCCAGAGCTACTGAACTTAATGAAAGCAAAAAAAAAAAAAAAATTCAGCTGTCTAAATGTAAATCAATTTTCATTTTGCCAACATTGGTCACCTCCCTGATGACTGCTACAGTGTCTTTGTGGACGAAACGGACAGTCAGCCAGAGGCATTTTCCAAAATTATTAGACTTGGGAAGCTTAAGTCAGTTTAGGGCATGCAGGAGAGAAGAGTAGTTTCTTCTAGGAAATAGAGTAGTTTTTTGATTAACACTGAAATATCTCCTGCAGGCAGTAAAGACCAAGTTGGTTCTGATTTATAATAATTATGCCAAAAGACCAAATAGTACAACATTTTTCCTTAACTAGGAGGTAGATGTACCACAGCATTGTAAATCAGTCAATGTGTCTAAGCAGGTAATACAATAGATATATTGGTGGCAATCGACTAAATATTTGTAAACCAGTATGTTCTACAATTATTACCCAGATGAAAGGTAAATAGGAGCTTCTACAAAGATGTCACCATAGGTTGGTGTTTCTGGTTTGACTATCAGAATACCAGGAAACAGTCAAAATAGCTGAAAAATGATGGGGTTTAAATGTAGCAATGCTGTACAGCAAAATTCTGGTAACCACTATATATAACATAGTGAAGTTACTAAGAAAAAAGTAGATAAAAATGGCATTGTACTGGGATCATGTATACAGGAATTTTCAGATATAAGTAATAATAAAATATGGACAAATTATTTATAATAATGGGACCTCAAAGATACTTTCCCTAAAGAAAGCTATTGAGTAGCACTTTCTGCTACCTAATGGAAATTCTCAAAAGACCAATAATAATGTCAAAGTCAGAAATGTTCAATAAAAACTTATTGGTGTTAAAAAAAAAAAAGACATATCGCATAAAAAAAATGAAGATATTTGAATTTAACAGTAACCCTGAAGAGTATTTAATACTTCTAAAAGCAATTTAAAATCTTCAGAATCATCTTTATCACAGTTCTGAAAGAGCTAGATAATGTGAACCCTGAACAGAATATGTTAATTTTCATTGAGTCTTTGTAACGCTGATGAACTTCCAAAAAACTTAAAGAAAACGAAAGAGAGAAATTATGTAGTGTGTGGAGATTATTTTCATAGAATCATAGAATGGTTTGGGTTGGAAGGGACCTTAAAGACCATCTAGTTCCAACCCCCCTGCCATGGGCAGGGACACCTTCCACTAGACCAGGGTGCTCAAAGCCTCATCCAGCCTGGCCTTGAACACTTCCAGGGATGGGGCATCCACAGCTTCTCTGGGCAACCTGTGCCAGTGTCTCACCACCCTCTCCATGAAGAACTACTTTGTGATATCTAATCTAAATGTCCCTGCTTTTAATCTAATTCTGTTACCCCTTGCCCACTGTAGCCTTGTTTCAGTCTTAAAATTTGCTATTGTTGTAATAAGAATTTTTTCAGAGTGCAAAACAGAATGACCCTGAGTTAAACTCAAATACAGTCAGATTAGTGCTTTAAACTATCAGCAATCAAGTAACCAAAACTGTTCACCATGATTCCCTGATTCCTGTTTACATAAGAATCATACAAAAATTAATTAATCGTTTCTAATACATGTATATTGACGTCTTACCACCCTCATGGAAGCTGAATCAGAGTTAGGCTGAATTCTGTTCTGCCCTTAATTTTTTATTCTCTGTGCTTGTACTTCTACTGCTTTTTCTTCCCTTCAGCATGAGCTTCCATGTTTATGGAGCAATATGTTGCTTATAATATTTTTTTAATGATATTCAAAATGCTATTCAAAGAAAAGGGTATAATCCTGTTACAGTAATTTTATCCGAGGAGTAAGAGCCTTTTCCACCGTCAGTTCCACTTTTTTTTAAATAATATGGAAGTTGATTAATTATTTAAAGCACCTCTGAAAATATATTTCTGAAATTATTAGATGATCTTGATTTTCAGAAAATAAAATGTAAGTTCCAGAATGGTGTGATGCAAATCAGTGGGCTATACCTCCCTAAATGTTCATTTTTACTCTACATGATTTCTTTAGAAGAACATAAACCAGATGCTTATAAATCAAGTCGAAATAAATAATTGTCTCATTATGACTTATTATAATTTTAGATTAAAAAAAAGAGCTGAAGTTTCCTCAAAGAATTTTCACAAACATAGTCCAACCGAAGCTAAATATCTCAGAGACCATTTTGTACTCTCATGTTTGTGGTATTGAAGTCAGGTTTCATTCTGTTCAACTCCAAATGATACTACAGAAAAAATTACTAAAAATTCAGTTGAAAGAAATGATTCCTTGAAACAATTAATGGATATAACTCTCATTATTTTAAATATAACATATTTCAGATGAGTGTGCACCATTCTGCTGGGAGGGTCAGGTAGGATGAGTACCCTTGGCCTGTGCAGATGTTCACGGAACGGTGCCCAGTTGCTGGGTTGTGTGTACTTCAGTCTCCTGCTGGAATGCCCCCCCCTGGACGTGCCCTCCCTGCATGCCTTCCCACTTGCCCGTCCTGGCTGAGGCACCACGCACTGTTTTCTCACCCTGTTGGCAGTGCTCCTGGTTGCAGGTGCTCCCCAGAGATGCCTTTTGTGGGAGCAGGGGGTGGCAGCCATTACTCCTGCCCCTGCCCTCGCCTCCTCAGCCGCTCTGGGGACAACTGCTGGCTCCTGGCAAGTGCCCGGGCTCCCCTGGGGTTTCCGCAGCTCAGGAAACCCTCCTGTGCACCAAAATCTCCTGCTCGGCTGTAGAAGGCATCTACACCACAGCTGATCACCTCTGCAAGGGACTTAATACTCATGGATAACTGTGGATGCTTTTTAATAGCACGACAGGGAAAAGGAAACAATAAATACCAAAGTAACAAAGCCTTAAGAGTAAGAAGTGGTTACTTATCTTAGAGATTATCTTTGTGTTATCTCTGTGATGGACTTTCCTGGCATATACACCTTGAGGAATATGTCTAATTTTGAGTAACTGAAGCACTTTCTTTACAAGAGCAATAGCTTGTACTCTTTACTACACCAGTAAAATGATTAAATGATTAGTAAATAAAAGTATTTAAGGTTTAGTGAATCCTCTCTAGTAGAGTATAATAGCAATTAAAAAACCTAAACCCTGCTATTTGAAATCAAAGTTTTTGTTGTATGAAATCTTAGTATTTACATTAAGCCATTCAACATGGGATTTTTTTGAGAAAAACAATAACATGAGCATTAATATTTTAGATATAAATAAAATTTTTCTCTGTCTTCCTGTTCTCTGTAATTTGGCCCATTCCTTTTCTTCAAGAATATATAATGTCAACAAAAAGAAGCAGAAGAAGTTTTCAGCTTCCTGAATTACAACGGTGTTTCAATGACTGAGTAACATTATTCCAAGAAGAAAATAACTACATTCCTGAGGAAAAAATTGAGAAATCCATGGCTTTTTTTTTTTTTACTTGCATATGTAGACTTGCTGGTGATGTTATAATTTGCACTATTGTTATAATTTTATTTCTATTCCTCTGAACCATTATATTGATGCTTGTTTTCATTCCAAGACAAACTTTGATGAGTCATAAGACATAAGGGTGAGAAAAAGAAACATATTTAATTCAGACACCCTAAATTAAAAAAATAAAATATCAAAATTGATAAATTAATAGTATGTTGCCTTAAACCTGATTAGATATATTCTGCATTATGAAAACAAAATATAAAATTATTATTAGAGTTAGTATTATTGAAATTTTCAAATATCACACACATCTTCATCAAGAAAAAGGATCTGGAGAAGTTCCATCTTAATCAGTCTTCTGGGAGCCATTACTGCGAACATAAAGAACAACAGGACATACACGAGCTGACTGGGAACAGCTAGCATGAATTTACCAAAGGCAAATTATGCCTGACCAGCCAAAGCAGCTGCTGTGATGAAATAGGTGACTCTGTGGGTGTGTGTAAATGGAAAGAAGTGTATTAAGTATACTTTGACAGCAAGCTTTTGATACTGTCTCCCATAGTATCCTTGCAGGCAACCTGGTATCATATGGACTGCATAAGTGGCCAGTAAGTTAGATGGAAAATTGGCTGGGCCATAAGGCACAAAAGGGTGTGATTAATGATACCAGTTCCAATTAGTGGCATCTAGTGGCATTACTCAGGGGTTGTTACTGAGGCAAATACAGTTTAAAAACCTTGTTGAGGTAAAAGATTGCATACTCAGCACTTTAGCAGGCAATGTCAAACTGGGGGCAGCAATTAACATGGGGATATTCAGAAGAACCTCAACGAGCCAGAGAAATGGACTGGCAGAAAGGTCATGATGGTCAATAAAAGAAAATGTAGTCTTTCATCTGGAATTAAATAAATCAGTGCAACAGGACAGATTAGGTGCTGTCTGGATAGCAGGAAGCCTTACAGAAAATGATCTGGTTGTTAGAGTGAACATCAAATTGAAGGTGATTCAGCCACATGCCCCTGCAAAGAAGAAACTCTACCACATACTCTATTAGCAGTAGAGTAGGTACATGGTTTTGGAAAGTGTTTTTTCCCTCTCAATTCAGTATTTGTGATAACACATTTGAAGCGTTGTGCCTACTTTGGAATCCTCATTACAGAAAGACCTGGATACAGTGGACTTCATCCAGCTGAGTGTGATCAATATTACTAGGGTTCTGGTGCATGTGCCATGTGAGGAGGCTGTGAGGAAACAATTTGTTCAACCTTAGGAGAAAGAAAGGTAAGGAGAGACCTTACTGGTTTTTATAACTATATAATGGTATAGAGAAGAGGGAGTCAGACTCTCTTGGAAGCACATAGTGCTCAGACAAGAAGAAACAGACAGAAATTGCAACACAGTAAATTTTTATTAGATATGAGAAAAACTTCACCCTGATGGTAGCCCTAGTTTGTCAGAGAAGTTGGGGAAATGTCCATCCTTGGGGATGCTCAGAACTTGGGATACAATCCTGAATAACCTGCTTTAGTTGGACCTGCTTTGAACAGGTGGCCATAGTATATGACATAGGCTTTCTTTCTGAAACATCTACAAAATTGTATTAACACACTCTGAAATGAGTATCTGGATTTCTTTTAAGATCATGTGAAGGAACAGTCAGGATTAAATTGAAAATTTATTTCACTCCAAAAAGTTTTATTTTCAACTATGGAAATTTTAGACAGTTGAAAGAAAAATACACAAAATATTTATTTCCTTAATATTAGAAAAAAAAGTGATTAAACCCTGTGCTGGTGGGATTTTCTGCAGCTAAATTTTCCTTCCCAAGTTAATATCTCAGATTTTCTTTATTTTTTAGAAGAAAGTGATAAAATTTCTAAGGTAAATTTTAAATAAAAAAGAGAAAAGGCAGGATATTCAGTAAATCATTGCATATTATTAATATATCACATATTTTTTGTTTAAATAGTTATTTCAGAGCAGACATGTTTGGATAAAATGTGAAAATGTTTATATTGGTTATTAATATTAGGACCATATATTTTTATACTACACATTAAGTGAAATTAAAAAGTAGGTCCTACTCTCCATTAATATGCCATTATTGGATACATTATTTAGGTTTTCTAATTTCCTTTGAAATAACATTCTATTTATATATAAAAGTTTTAAAAATCAGGATGTCACTGATTTTATAAATTCTTGCAGTTTTAACTTTTTATGGGATTAAGATTAGTGACACTTTGCAAATGCTGAGCTTTAAAGGAATGATTTTCTAAAAAAAAAAAAAAGTTCCACTTTCATTGAACTTAGTTATTCCCTTTGATTTTGAAGCAACGAAAAATCTTCAGTAAAAGCTGTGAGAGGCACAATAGCCTTTTTACCAACTTGGTCATCTAAAGAGTCATTGTAATAATCTATGATTCTGAATTACTGAGGTGGTTTGAAAGAAATAATAGAGTTTATGTTTCAATTTGTTAATGCAGCTCATGCATTGCACATATGTAAAAGGAACAGCTCATCATAACTCTATATTGAATATACAGCATAGTTTTACTATGAATGGTAAATTGATGCAAGATTGCCAAATTGATATTGTTCAATTGTGTAATAGAGTGGGAGCACTGTAAATGGTCAGATACATAAAAAGGAAATCTAGTTCCACAGTAGTTTATTTTGGTCATTGCCATCTGGGATTTACAGTGTATTATTTATTTATGTCTGTAGCATTTTAATCTTTGGCTGTGGGAGTTGTGATTTCCCATTGCAATATGCTAATGCTTTATGTGTTAGTGATAATGACAGGACTGTAGATCTAGGAGTGCTAAGTTAACTATCTTCTCATATCGATCTGGGATTTAAGACCTACTACCCTCAGTGCAGTATAAAATAGAACTGGACAGTATATTAGAAAGGTTTTGGCTCCAAAATTATTTTCTTCCTCGGTGTGGGTGAAATCTGCTCTGCAATGAGGAGCTAGTTTAATGTCTTCTTTACCATGTTAGCCTTAATCTGATTTTATCAACTGATAAACAACTTTGTACAACAGAGCAAGCTGAGTAAGGTCTGGCAAAGAGCATGATGTTGATCATGTTTTATCCTTCACTTGATCCTAAATCATCAAGCAGTAAATATGACAGCCCTTTCTTCTAACAAGTTACAAACCCTTAGTTTTTCTTGAGACATGTACTTTTATAAGTATGACATCATCCTATGTGATTAAAAACAGATAGCAAAAATAATCCCAAAATTAAAGCTGACACGGAGTAGTTTTCCAGTGTCAGAAAGCCTATGTGGGCCATGCCGAGGTAAATTTTTAACCAACAGACACCGTAAAGCTCACTACCAGATTATCTGTTATTTGTGATGTGCCATGGACAATAAGTGCTTTCTTCAAGTTTTTTCTGTAACTTCAAAGCAAAATAGGGTAAAAGAGCATACTGTTCCTTACCAAAGTGTGAGAACATGGATGAAAATCGAAGTGTAAATGCAAAATATTGCTATTATCAGTAATAGAAGTTCTGATGTCTGAAATGTCCTAGCCTGTAGATAAAAGAATTTAAAAAAAAATAAATAAAATTGGAAAAATATTATATCTATTTTATCTTTCAACATGTGATATTTTATTTATTTATTTATTTTATTCTGTACTTCAAGAATAAAGTGTGGACATTTTTTAAATAATGAGATGTATGTAGTTAGAAGCAGTATTAACTGAAATCTCAAACGTTTGCTGAGTACTTTCTTTAATGGTCTCTAATGTTCCTTTGACATAGGTAATTAATCAATTGCCTGTATGATACTACAAATGTTACTTCATATAGTGTCAGTAGTTGCTAGTCTATATCTGAATTTTAGCGTCAGTAATTTAAAATAACATTTTGTAGTACAGGGAAGAGTTAAATGAAGGTGAAGAAATCTCATCTGAAAACAACTGAGGCACTACTGCGCATAAATTTTCTCCCTCTTTAAGTACATTAGAATTTTGCTCTTCATCAGGAATTTTTATAAAACTTTCTGATGATCTTCATTCAATTACACAACTATCCACTGAAGAAATCTAATAAAAGATCCAAACCCCTCAACTCCATATTTATTTTCCTTTCAACATATTTTGCTGATTCACATTTCACCATTGCACTCTCTATTGGGACTTACTCTTTCTGAAAAAAATATTTATCTACAATTTTAAACACTTGTTTTGGACTAGTGCCTATACTCTTCTACTTGATTGAAGAGTTTGGTTTTGGTTCGGGTTTTTCTAATTGTTATAAATTTTTATTTAAAATAAAATTTGTACAGCTTCCAGGAAAAGAAAAAACCCCTAAACTCCTCTTGTATCTTGTCTTGTAACATAAAAGTGAGTACACTCTTTTTCTTTTCCTATATTATTCAGAACTGTGTTCAACACCTTTTTGTCACCCTATGCACTGCAGCCTGTTCTTCACATTACATTCATTTCTTTTGGGCTAAAACTTTAAAGCAAACTTCTTTAGGTGAAGAAGTAAGATGCTTTGGATAGAATATACTGCAGAAAGAGCCAAAATAGTTCTTTTCGGTTGATAGCCAAATATATAGAGGCAAGTAAAAACAAAATCAATCTTATTGAGAATTTTTTCTATCTAATTTGCACTTTTGTTATCTCTCTCATTGTTTTGTCAACCACTTTCCACTGCTTCTTTTATAATTTCAGTCTCTGTGTTCCTTCTGGGTGACTTTTTAATTTCCTCATGTCTTTCTTATGAGACAAAATTAGTACATAAATTTCTCTGGGTTCTTCACTTATTGCTTGGAGACTTGTTAGCTTATTTTACTACATCTTATGTAAACATGAAATATAATGTAATGTATTTTCATACTCTTTATTGTATCTCAAATGATGTGGAGAACAATTCCACCTTTGTTTTGAAGTCTGGAGTCACAGTTTGTTTGTGTTAATAGCTAGACTCTCCCACTGGACTTCTTTAATGTTACTATCAGAGCTGTGGTAGCTAATGTTAATCTACTAACACCGTAGTATAAAAAATATTTCATAGTTAAAAGCTGAACTTCACCTGCCCCATTAGAGGGCAGAAAACATTTTAAATGAGATTACAGACTAATAGTGTTAATTGAAGCTGCATCAGAAAAGTTTCTAAAGAAGTTAAGTATCTATTACTATATTTAAAAATGCATATGCATGAGCGAAAAATATATATGTTTGGTTTATAGCGCTGCTCACATGTTAAATAGACAACTGTTACATTTTTCCATGTGCTGTCATTTCAGAGACTCTGTCTCAGAATTCAGAGACTTTTCTGGTTTTATCGCCTAGTTATTTTTTTTAATTAGTCATCCCTGATGCTCACAGTATCTTGAGTCTTACAGTTCAGATGTATAGCTTATGAAAACTAATTCTGATTCTTGAATGAAACATGCATGTATGAGTTGCCATTTCAAATTACAGTTTTTGGTCTTAAATCACTGCTTGCTGCTGAGATATACAACATAACTATTCTGTTCCGTAAACTTCCAGGGTTTCAGAAGAATGTCACCACTTGTTCTTTAACCGTAACTAAAAGAAACAAATGCCTCTCAGAGTTGACACATCTTAAATTCCTGAGTTTGCTTTCACAAAGAATTTGCCCGCAATGTCTTGATAATTTCCTACTTGCTCTATACTTATCTGTATGCAATATTCTGTGTCCTTCTTTTCTCATATTATTTTCTTATCCTGTAGTGCCATATTATTCTTTCCTGTATCTGAAAATAAAATATACAAAGACATTCAAATATAATAATTTTTATGATGGTATTTTCCAAACAAGATTCTCAGGTGTTTTTCAGTGCTATATCTTGATTTATCAAATCAACTGTTGAATTACTTTATTGTACCCACTTCTAGTTGCTAATTTCATCTGAAGAGCCTTGAATTGTATGATGGAAATACATATTTGACATTACATCATGTTAGTATTTGAATTCTTAATCGTGTTTGGGGCTCAGTTCAGAAACTGCTGGTGGTGTGTGTAATAAATGAAATCTCTTGTCTCTCAAAATGATTTAGTACTAACAAACAGATTTATCCAGCACTTCTGCCTAATTATACTAAAGCTGTCTTGATCTTGACTGACTGTGTGATATTAATACCTGAATGGTGAAGAATTTTTATTAAGATAAATCCCATTAAGACTGATATTTTATTAACTAGTTCTAGAAACTTGTTGAATATGGCTGCTTCTCTGGCAAAGTTAATTAACTTTGATAAAAAATACAGTACTAACATCCATAAATGCAAACACTTCAGGTGTTACCATACATCACTTTGAATTTATAGTTTGTTCAGCATTTATACTTGTTAACAAGTTTTACTTGTTTTCTGCTTAGTATCATCATGCTGAGTTCCATAATCAATAGGAGCCTATGTGATGTTAAAAAATGCTATTACTGTCCTTGATGTTAATTAAAAAAATACAATAATTTCACAGCCTGTGCTGTTCTGAAGTTATTGTTAATAGCTAATGTTGCTTTCAGACTTTTATTAACAAGACTTTTTTTTAATCTCATTTCTTTTACTTCTGCCCCTTGTTTACATGTAAAACTGTACACTGGAGATACTGGGGGGTAGTGGTGGTGTATTTGTAAGACTTAAAAAATTCTGCCTTATTTTTCTAATTTACAATTTTTATGTCTAATTATTTTTTATCTGAAGAAATTGCTAACTTCATTATTTCTAAGCAAGTTCATATAAATTAGAACCAACTGGTTTAGGTTTCTGACCCGTGTTTGTTAAATTAGATTGTTATTTCTACCCAGAGAAATTAATCCATTTTAGTCCTTTGTCCAAACTGATCAAGCATATGTTTGATACTCATTTTAAACCTATATGAATTATAAACTGTCTCTGGTCATGCAGTAAATAGTACAATGAGCATTAACACAACATACAGTATGTTTAAAGTGTTGTGCCCAAAGTAGACACTGGAAAACTATAGCAAATATTCAAGAGGGTAGGAACTATATAATCAATAAAATGATGCATGCAATAACCATACTCAGTGTTTTTTAACAAGTAGCCCCCTATATGATGAAATTACCCTTCAGGAAAAATATACAGATGGTACTTCACTATTGAATGTTCATCAAGTTGAAGAACATAGGTCCTGTGGATTCACCCACAGATGATTTTCTTCAGCATCAACCAAACCCACTTTTATTTTGGCAAAAACCAATGGCATCTAAACAACTTTTGTAGAAATACTAAGGTGTGCAGTTGTGGAAATTGAAAGTAATATGTGGCCCTTTATCTCTTTTTCAGTCTCTAATAATATGACAGCATAAAATTATTATGGTTAAAACCAAAGCAAGATGGAAGTTTCTGTTTAACTCTAGTAAATCCTCTGTTTATTTTGCATTGTGGCTAAGGTTATCCTTTAGGATAGATCTTGGAAATCTCTTCATTAAGAATTTTAAACAGTCCCTTAAAAATGTGCTTCAGGAATTCTATGTTTCTACCAATCATAGAACTATAAAAATTTTGGTTGGAAGATGTGTTTAAGATCGAGTCGAACCATTAAACTTCCAGTTTTATCATACTCTCTACTCCTTTTCAGAAACACACTAACAATTTTTATTTATGTATTACTCAGCTAAATCAAATGTTATCAACCATACATCAGTCTCTCCCTGTCATTTTGACTGATTTCTCTCTGCTGATTACTGTTTATACTTCTCTCAGTACAATAGCAGCTGTTAATTTTACTGACCCATCCACTGTTCTTTCTTACTCATTATATCATTGATGAGGAATTCCTTTTTTAAATTCATTTCCTTTGTTGTCCCAGGAAGATTAGATTTATGTTCTTTAAAACCAAATTGGAGATATTACAAAATTATTGTGCTAAAGATATTGTCTGTGACATCAGAATAGGTAAAACTCACATTCTCTGAATTGGTATTGGCAATCTGTGTAAAATGTATTATTTATTTATGATTATGGATGGTCACATTGAGTGCAGCCTCAGCAAGTTTGCTGATGACCCCAAGCTGTGTGGCGCGGTCGACACGCTGGAGGGAAGGGATGCCATCCAGAGGGACCTTGACAGGCTGGAGAGGTGGGCCACTGCCAACCTCATGGAGTTCAACAAGGCCAAGTGCAAGGTCCTGCCCCTGGGTTGGGGCAATCCCAAGCACAAGTACAGGCTGGGTGGAGAGTAGATAGAGAGCAGCCCTGAGGAGAAGGACTTGGGGGTACTGGTGGACAAAAAGTTGAACATGGGCCAGCAGCATGCACTGGCAGCCCAGAAAGCCAACCGTATCCTGGGCTGTATCAGGAGAAGTGTGGCCAGCAGATCGAGGGAGGTGATTCTGCCCCTGTACTCTGCTCTGGTGAGACCCCACCTGGAGTACTGTGTCCAGCTTTCGAGCCCTAAACATAAGAAGAATACAGACCAGTTGGAGCGAGTCTAGAGGAGGCCACGAAGATGCTCCGAGGGCTGGAGCCCCTCTGCTATGGGGACAGGCTGCGAGAGTTGGGCTTGTTCAGCCTGGAGAAGAGAAGGCTCCGGGAGACCTCATTGCAGCCTTCCAGTACCTGAAGGGGCTACAAGGAAGCTGGGAGAGGACTTTTCACAAGGGCCTGTAGTGACATGACAAGGGGTAATGTGTTTAAATTGAAAGCAGGGAGGTTTAGATTAGATATCAGAAAGAAGTTTTTCACGGAGAGGGTGGTGAAGCACTGGAACAGGTTGCCCAAAGAAGCTGTGGATGTCCCATCCCTGGCTGTCTTCAATGCCAGGCTGGATGAGGCTTTGAGACGCCTGGTCTAGTAGAGGGTGTCCCTGCCCATGGCAGGGGTGTTGGAAGTAGATGACATTTAAGATCCCTTCCAACCCAAACAATTCTGTGATTCTATGACTATTTTCCATAAGTCATGTTGAAATTCTTTCTAGTAAGCCTCACAGTTCAATACCTCACCTTGTCTAACATTACAAAGTTTAGACAGATTAGCATAAACTAAGATCTGCTAGTCTTTAACGTATCACTTAACAAAGATTAAAATTTTCTCTTTCAATCAAAACCAAACAGATCTTATGAAATTTTTATGTACTACTGTAGATAGGGACCTTCAGTTCCAATAAAAAAAAGCTCAGTTAAAAATTTCATAATCATACATAGCCATACTGTGTTTTACATCTCATAAAGTCAGCCACAAGGGCTAGCCTGCATTTCTACTTGCTCTTGTACTAAAGTAGAGAAAAATAGGGAATGACAATGTTATCATTTATTGAGAAAGTTAGTGTAAACTGTGTCTCAATAAAAAATATAAGATGTACCTCAAAAATCTAATATTCACAGTGCTAAAAATGCTGAAATTCCACCTAAAATTTGTGGTGAGTTCTCAAACAGAGCTGATATCTTACAGGGAAAGAAAATAAAAAAAACCAATTTATGAATACTTGTTATGAATAACATGGTAATGGATTTCAGACATGATAATGAGTAAATTCATGCAGTTTGAGTGAGTTAAGTAAAGAGAACAAAATCTAATTTCTGTGACATAATGCACATTTTACAAATTAGGAAATATTCATTTTAATATCTCATGAGATTAATGTTGAGTTTAGGCTATATTTACAGGCAAGATGTTTATGCAATAAGCTTTTGAGAGCTTGCTCTTAACTATCCCAGTTTTAGTAGTTCTTCCCCATTTCTAATATGAACAGTGCAAATATTTTCAGAAAAGCACATTTGATCAACATAGGGTTTATTTCAGATCATGCAACTCACATAGAAAGTTGAATTTATAATTTAAATAAATAATTAGCCATGAAACAGTTCTTAAAAGAGCATAGAATCATACTGAATATCTCTGCAATTTTTACCTATCTTCCTTCAGTTCTAACTGTGTTTCTCACTGTTGTGCTTGTAATCAGGTTCAATTTGACCTTATAAATGTATTACAGACATTGTGTTCTATAATCAAATTAATAAACTTCTAGTCTTCCTTTGTCCATCTGCATATGTAAATTAAAGACAAGGTACAATTGTATAGAATATTTCCATCTACCTTCAGCTGGATGAATAAGAAACTTGAAGTTTCATTTGAACATGTAAACAAATTAGAGATTTTAAAAAATAGGTACTACTTCCCATGAAATGTGTGCAGATGCATATGGGATAAGGCATGTTGCTCTGTGGTACCCTTCTATTAAAGTTACAGAGCAAAGAGTTCAGCGGCTTTAACCCCTGGCTTTTTCCTACAAAACACATGATTAGAGAGAAAGGACTCATGTCTGTATTATTCCATGTATTTAAGCATGATGCACATAACCAGAATTCTTTTTTTTTTTTTTTTTTTTTAATTTAATTACACACTGAGATACGCACAAAGATGACTGGAAACATGCAAAGTGCAGTGCAGGGAAATTAGGAAACAGAATTATTATGCAGTGCATATTCAAACCAGGTATTTTTCTTATCCATCTTCACTATGGTAGAGGGTTACCTGTTCTGTATTTAGTGTCATGGCCTCATTTATTAGCACAGATGAATTTTTAGACACTATGTTATCTAAACTCAGAAAAACCCTGACCCACAACAAGTTCTAAGCGTCTGCTTATCGTCACCCACTGAAAGTGTAGAAGATAGCAATTCTGTTGTAGTAACAACTACAACATCGGCAGGTAAAACACCACCAATATAGTATTAGTATAATTAATAATAACAATAAATATAAATAATGCATTCAAGATTTAGATGCGTGTCTCCTTTTCATAAATATGTGATATTCTTATGACTCCTCTTCAAGCAGGTCAATGAATGAGTGAATGTCTGCATGATGAAAAGCAACCATACCACTGCAGAATTTCAAAACCACTACAACACTAGTGATGAATCTCAACACTAAAATCTACCTCATCAGCACCCAAGCTATCCATAGAAATTTGAAAGTTAGATATTTGGAATGATTAATGAAGCTATGAGCCATGACTTTGTGAAGGACAAATTATGGACATGATAGAACAGATGTAAATTTGAATTGATTCAATGAGAGACAATGAGAGCTGACACAGGCACACACTGGAAAAGGCTACAGTTTAGACAAAGTAATATCTTAATATAAGTCCAAAGCCAAAAGTAATGTCTCGCTAAAAAAAACAACCAACCAACCAAAAAACCCCCCCAAAAAAACAAACAAACAAACAAAAAAATCCCATTATCAAGTCAAGTAAAAGCAGAACAAAACGAACAAAAACATAAATCTCTTAACATCTTCCTTCATTTGGTAATATTCATAGGAAACCATTCCTTCTGTTATGAAATTTCCTTTCAGTCAGTCAAATCAATTTTGATTTAAACATGTTTTCCCCTAGAACAGGCTAAAGTGTTCCTTAATATTTACAGATTCTGTATCATGTGAATGAAGACAAGCACATAAGCATGGAAACTCTTACTGTGTAGATTACCTCTGCAATATCTGTAGGAATCAGATTCAGGTTGTAAAGTGAAAAGATCCGGACACTCAGGCCTACTTCCTGATACCCTTATATGAAACCAAGTTTTCTGTATAGTCCCATCTCAGTTATCAGCTAGTTTGGCTTACAAAAATCCTTTTCTAGGAATATTTTTTAAGATATGTCCATGTTCATAAAGGCGACTATGTAAAAATGTTGAAACAATGAACAGCAGATGTACCAAATCACTCAGAAAAAGTCCCTGTT
Source organism: Eurypyga helias (assembly GCF_000690775.1). Classification (NCBI taxonomy): domain Eukaryota; kingdom Metazoa; phylum Chordata; class Aves; order Eurypygiformes; family Eurypygidae; genus Eurypyga; species Eurypyga helias. The sequence continues at coordinate 31,640 of NW_010244303.1, forward strand.
AACAAAAGTGGTATTCCTTTTTTATGAAATTTCCTATGGCCAACACAACCAAAGCAGGAATTCCCTTCAAAGCCAATGGAAGCAGTTGTCTTAGTAATTTTGACGTTTCTATAATGCATCGAGCTTCTGTCCACTCTCATGCTTCCACAGCTCCCAGTGACAGAGTATTGAAAAAAAATTCCTTTATACAGGTCTTCCCTCCAGATTATTGTCTTCATTATCTGTTTTGGGATGCTTTCTTACTACTACCATGGAAAATGCTGCCTGGTTGTCCTGTGTACCATGACAGGCTACACTCACACATTTCCTGTTTCTAAAATAAGAAAACCTGCCACGAGTTGTTACTATACCTGATAAATCTTGATTTTCTTAATTAATTTCATAATGCTGCAAACATGAACACCATTTTTAAATAATGACTGCAGTCCTTCTGGATACACCTGCTCCTGTGTGGGGTCCTCCAGAAGCTGTAGCGGAAACTCTGCTCCTGTGCCTGCATCACCTCGTCTCCCTGCTTCTTCACTGACCTTGGTGTCTTCAGGGCTGTTTCTGCACTTTATTTTCCTCACTTTTCTCTGCCAGGTAGTATTTTACCCTTCCTTAAATACATTTTCCCCAAGGTGCTACCATCTTGGCTGTGGGGCTCAGCCATGCCCTGCGGTGGGTCAGCTGGAGCCATCTGGACCTGGCTATGTCTGGCATGCGGCAGCCCTGGCTGTTGCTCACAGGGGCTGCCCCTGCAGCCACCCCTCTGACAACACCTTGACACATAATGCCAATGCATTTGACAATTACAGTCCACCTTCTTTTAAGAGAGCTTCTAGATTTGAAATTCAAAACTAAAAATAAAAAGATCTGACCCCACCTTGCTTTTCTGTGTTATTTGTTCTGGGTTTCAAATGAAATACTTAGGAATGAACTGCTATTTAAAAGATCTGAGTACAGGTCAGAGCTGTTGTGTGATGGGGTTATGCTGTGGGAAACTCTTGTACCACAACTACTCCTGATGTATTCACTATGTGCTGAAATAATGATCTGAGTCATCAGATTTGTCAGTCTTCTTCAGTCCTCATAGACTGAACTTCACTGAGGTGGGGAAAGGAACACCTCAACATCCCAATGTAAAGATGCTTAAACAGAATATACTGTACAAGCATCAAAAATCCAGGTATTATCTCAAATAATTTTGAAGGTATGATCGCAGCACATAGGACTCATATTTTCATAAAACTCCTTATTTTTTCTTTTTTTTCTTAATGAACAGGGTTTTTTTTAAACTACACACTTTGTAATGTATGTTTTATTATTATTTTGGAAGAATTGCAGCCTATCTATGGTATCCAGCATTTTCAGCAAGTAGTGCCTCGTCATTGTGGCATTGCCTTAATATTGTATCATCAAAATTGTTTTTCTAGTGATGAAATAGTGTAATGCATTAGTAAAACATCACTACTCTGATGATATGTTTATCTTTCATATAGCAAATACTGGCATAATCAGGTTTTTAGGATTTAAGTTTAAAGAGAAATGATTGATAGAATAATACAAATAAATTCCCCTATATACATATTTCACCCAAATGAGTTTATATTGATTCATTTAAATAAAGCATTTTGAAGAGAACAGATTTGTATGCAAGGGGATATTGCCTTCATAATAACAGAGACCAATAATGATTCAGATTTTAACAGCTGTGTAAAATTTATGCTTGTATTAAAGCACATGAAAGAAATTCTTTCAGTGGTGCAGTTAAAAAAAAAAAAAAAAGAAGTTGAAGTTGAAGCAAAAGCGCCAAACAGCTTGATGGCTTCTCAGTAATGAAATTTTTAGGAAGTTATGTATCCTGAGATATAATAGTTGGACTTTGTGTGTATACATACATACACCTATACACAGACACGTTTTGATGAAACGAAACTCTGTGTATGTGTTCATACTTGAGTGTGTGTGTGTGAAAATAGCACTCATTTACATAAACTGTTAAATTTCGTTTTTATGTCTGTCAGTGTTTAGCTTTTAGGATGCAGTTTCTTAAATTGATTCTCAGGCCAGGAAAGAACATTTTGCAAAGATTCAGTGGAGTAATCTATTCAGTTTTCAAGAGCAAAATACACCTTCCTTCCACATAAAGAAGATTATAACTTTTCTGAACAGTATTAAAGACTGAGAACAAAGTGATCAAGAGAGGAAATGAGAGAGGAAAATATCATTTAGGTAACTAAAGGTCTATTGGGGAACGGATGAAAACCAGCTATGTGATTCCAGAAGTTATAGTTGCTCCAAAGAGTATACACAGACTGTGTTTTATAGTTTGTGTTTTATTTTATCATCCAACATTGTGTTTACTATCTTCCAAATATATTGGTAGCATTAGGAAGGACAGAAAACTATCTAATTAAGAGAGACATTATTTATGCTGATTACATTTAGAAGCCCTAATTGATGCAGGACCTTGTAAAGTATGTGGCAGATTATAGTGATAATACCCATTTTTTTATACAACAGTGGTTACCCATTGCCTGAGAATGAGGAATATTTAACAAAGTTCCATTATAAGAAGCCATCTGTATGATAATATATACACATATAAACTCATTTGAGTATGTGCTACTCATAATGTACCAACTGCTTAACCTTTCAAGCACAAGAGTTTTTCCCTTTTTCATGGTAAAAATATATGTTCTGCCATTAGAATGTGATAGAAAATACTCCCAGTAATTCACATATCCAAGTGAAATCTTGAGAAGGTATTTATACTGATAAAATCAAAGTCATAGAAGTAAAGAATTACCCTGAAAAGTTACATAGTCTATGATTCCACCTCAAGGCAGTATCAGTCCAAACAGGCAGGTGTGTAACCTGGCCTTAATGACCTTCTGATTCCAGCCTTCCCAGGTAATTCAGTGCTTCTAAACACTCGACATTAGAGATTACTCTGTCTAAATATTTGTACAGTGATTTAAATCTTCAGCTGTTTTCAGCATATGAAGACTATTATTATGTCTTCTCCAGACAAAATTGTTCTAAGCTTAATTTTCTGAAAAAAAAATGACTTTTTTCAGGTTTTTTTTCTTAGGTCATACATTTAGACCCCTGATCAACCTCACAGTTACCTGCAGTGTCCTCTCCAATTTGTAGTGCAGTAACCCAAACTATTGAAAGACTTGAAGGATTAATCACACTTAATGTAAGTTATACTGATTTTAAATGTGTCAGAATTATATTTGTCTTATGCACAGGACATGACATTAGCAGCTTATGTTCAGCTTGTGATCTATTGCCTCCTGATTCATATCAGAAGAACAGGTGCCTAAGCAGTTGTTTGCCATCATGTATTCATGCAATTGACCATTACTGTCTAAGGAAAATACCTTGCACTTGCCCCTTATCTGTTCCATCTCATTCTTTAAAAGGCTATCTAAGAATGAAGTAGCACATCTATTTTTCTATAATTCATGTGACATTCAGTTTGGTTGTCATGTGGAAGATGAGATTTTACAATCTATTTATGCCTACAAAGCAAGTATGTTGGCAATAATAACATGGTATAAACACAACGTTAAAGCAGTTGAAGATATGGGAAATAAATGCAACAGAAATAAAGAACAGATATGCTACTCCATCTGTAGCAGCCTGAATGTTATGTGGAAAACATATCAATGATAAACACTTTTCATAAGTATTCAAGAAAAAATTTAAGAATTAAACCAATGATGCCGTGTAAACATGCAGTAAGTTTGTCATAACAGAGCCTGGAAATTTATATTTACATGGCCCGCAAAAGATGTAACCTAAGCAGTAACATGGAAAAATCTTCCCAAGGCAGAGGCGGCTCATGGAAGTAAGTAAATAGGAAGTGAAAAAGCAAAAGAGAGAAATCCAGGACCCAAACTTTAAATTAGGCCAAAGATAGGAGTTCACATTTCAACTTTAAACCATCATATAAGTACAAAAAAAAAAAAAGCAATGCATTGGAGAACTGATTGTGTTCTTGCCTTTGATTTACAGATATCTTGACTGACATCTGTAGATTGGAGTCTCAAGCATTGTCCATTGAGCATGTATTATGCATTTATTTACCAAACAAAACATAATACTGGTGATAGTTTCCTTCACTCCTGGGTTTGGACAGACCCAATCTTCAAGAAAAAATAGCTGCAGCTTCAACACCATTTAAAGACTACCAGTCATAAAAGATCAACAGCCAGATATAAACCAGAACTGTAAGCTTTATGCATGGTAAGATGGTTTATACTGGTAAATGAGCTCCAGCAGAAAATTTCCCTCCACTAGGGTGATGCTATTCTTGCCATTTAAACTCAGCTTACATTCAGAATTTCGTTCAGAACTGACTCACTGTCTCTAAGGTGGTAAGTGTACTCTGGATTAAATTACTTGCTGTGCACCATTCTATTAATATTTTTGTTGTTTAAAGGGTTAGAAAAGGGGCAAGGGAGACTGGTGACACTTACTGTAGGTCCTTATCCATTCTTTTGTAAAACAGCTGTGAATATTTTACAAAACAGGAAGATACTTGGCTACAGTGTCCAGCTGGTAAACCTTAAAAATCATCCTTCCTAGCTGCACAGTGGTCAAGTTTCAATAACAACATAAAATTCCCCAAAAGTCTGTGGTACATTCACTGAAAATTTAAGTTCTTGATTATTCTTGTAATGCAATAACTTCAGCGAGCAGCCAAACACCCACCGAGCCTCTCACTCAATCCACTCTCTCATTGGAGGAGAAGAAAGCAAGCTTGTGGATCAAGATAATGACGGATTACTAGGTGAAGGAAAAGCTGAGTGTGCTAGCAAAGCAAAAAGAAGAATTTATTCACTACTTCCCATCAGCAGGTAGATGTTTATCCCTCTCCTGGAATGCAGGGCCTCAATGCACATAACAATTTCTTGGGAAGATAAATACCAAAACCACAAACATCCCTGTTTCCTCCTCCTTACTCCTCTGAGGGTTTTTTTGCTGACTATGGTGTCACCGGTATGGAATATCCCTTTGGTCAATTTGGGTCACCCCTACCAACCCATTGGGTGGGAGAACAGGGTGAAAAACAGAAAAGACCTTGAAGCTATGCAAGCAGTACTCAGCAATACCCAAAACTCTGGTGTGTTATCAACACTGTCTTTCCAAAATACTGCACCATGCAGCTGCTATGAAAAAAAGTCAACCCTGTTCTAGCTGGATCCAATGCAATTCACCACCGAAATCTTATAAAATAGATGAGGAATGAACATGTGTCCAAAATATGACTTTTCAGGGAATTTTAGATACAAAACTGGCAGTTTTCAGTATCAGAAAGAGTCTTAAGTACCTAATAACAGTCAGAGAACTAGTTCAAGAAAAATGCACCTGAACCAAATGTTATGCTGTGCATTCAAATGCCTCTTTAGTTATAACAGCATGATTGCATATCTACCATGCCAAATAACTGCTTTACTCATGAAAATCCTAAGTGTCTTGTCTTTCCCTCCCCCCCCTTCTTTTCCCCCCCCCCCCCCCCCTATTGTTGTAGCTTATAATCCTCAGAAGTCCAGAGCTCATTTCGGTGGATGTTGACTTTAGTACGGATGTTTTTGATCTTCAGAATCCAAGGTATTTATCTAATAGATCTAACTACTTTCAGTGATGTTACAGGTGGTCCATTAACTATGTGAGGTAGTTAAGTAATTACATATATCCAGAGGGTGGCAAGAAAGAAGACTACTAATTGTATCAGCTCATTAAGTCTGTTTTAAAATAGGTGACACCAGATATTCTGAAAGAAAAGATATGTTCTGTCTCTTCCATGGTCTTTTCTACTGCCATAATTACCCAAGGACCAAGAAAAATACAGACAACCTTTACGCTACCTAAGATAAATCAGTGAAAGGGAATAGCTTTTCCTCTGTTGTTCTCAATCGAGAACAGAAGTAAA